>NC_132891.1:3330771-3363271 GCF_030463535.1 Salminus brasiliensis
ATTCTGGCTGAAATGGAGATTTTGAATGGTTCTCCCACCTAATTGGAACGCCCCACAACCACCCCACCCCAACCCATCTAAAGAGGAGATTTTGATTGGTTCTCCCAGAAAATTAAAACACCCCACAAACACCCCACCCCACCCCAACCCAACTTTGCTAAAGAGACGATTTTGATTGGTTCTCCTGAGTTTGACCATCCTTAGCTGAAATGGAGATTTTGATTGGCTCTCTTGTTGAGATTTACCATGCCCCACCCACAATGGAGATTTGGATTGGTTGTCCTTTTGAGTTCGACCACACCCACCTCAGCTAAACTGAGCAGTTGAATTAGTTCTCCCACTGAATTTGAACGCCCGCCTCTCGTACCCCCGCCAAGCTAAAGAGGAGATTTTGATTGGTTCTCTCACTGAGCATGAATACCTTGCCACGCCCCCACCAAGCTAAAGAGGGGATTTTGATTGGTTCTCTCACTGAGCATGAATACCTTGCCATGCCCCCACCAAGCTAAAGAGGGGATTTTGATTGGTTCTCTCACTGAGCATGAATACCTTGCCACGCCCCCACCAAGCTAAAGAGGAGATTTTGATTGGTTCCTCCCCCACCCACAATAGAGATTTTGATTGGTTGTCCGTCTGAGTTTGACCACACTCAACGCTGACCACGCATCTGAAATGGACAGTTTGATTGATTCTCCCCCTGAATTTGAACGTCCCGCAACCACCCCACGCCCAACCAGCTAAAGAGACGATTTTGATTGGTTCTCCTACTGAGTTAGACCATCCTCACCCACAATGGAGATTTGGATTGATTATCATTTTGAGCATGACCACACCCACCCCAGCTGAACTGAGCAGTTTGATTGGTTCTTCCATTGAGTTTGAACGCCCGCCTCCCGTACCCCCACCCAGCTAAAGAGGAGATTTTGATTGGTCCTCCCACCTAATTTGAACACCCCTCAACCACCCCACCCCAAAACAGCTAAAGAGGAGATTTTGATTGGTTGTCCGTCTGAGTTTGACCACACCCACCCCAGCTGAACTGGACAGTTTGGTTGGTTCTCCCAGTAAATTGGACTGGTTCTGAACAAAATTTGGAGATTTTGATTGGTTCTCTTGTTGAGTTTTACCGCGCTCCACCCGCAATGGAGATTTTGATTGGTTGTCTCTCTGAGTTTTACCACACCCACCCTGTAGCTGAACTGGACAGTTTGATTGGTTTCCCTCTGAGTTTGACTGGTCATCAATTAAATGGACAATATGACTGGTTCTCCTACAGAGTTTGACCACATCACACAGGCTGGAATGGAGACTTTGTAGGGGTCTCCCACTGAGTTTAGCTGGTCTCCAGCTTTCAACCAAACAGGCTGTAGCACTAAATAAAACTCAATAAAACTGACCGGGAGAGCGTCAGTGTTCACACATCCAGCAGCTGGCCGTTAGAGCGAGAACAGTGCTGTTTGAGAGACCTCAGTCCTGCAGTGTGAAGTTCAGATGAATCACAGGGTGAGGGAGAGTTCTGAGGGCAACGGGCCAGTAATAAAACCAGAGCAGCGATGTTCATACAAAGTCTTTCCCTCCGTTATCTAATCTTATCTTTCACAGGATGGAAGATAAGCTCACTCTGATGATGATAATGGTGATATCATAATCTTTATGATTGACAGGGTGTGAGGTGAGAGTTACTCTATAACTTCACCTTTTTGAAGAATATATAGTATAACATACATACCATACTTTTACATGTAGTTACAAGTTTTTTTTTTTTTAAATTATTTTTCATAATAACTAGGCGTTCTATTGATCCATTTATCATGAAATTGTGGTCTAACAACTTCCAGATTCACATGTCAGAAAGTCAAAGTCTGCAAGCTACTACTACTATTACTATTAATTATTATTATTATAGTAAAAAATATTTAATAATAATAATAATAATAATAATAATAATAATAATTATTATTATTATTATTATTATTATTATTATTATTATTATTATTATTATTATAGTTAAAAATATCTAATAATAATAATAATAAGAAGAAGAATACATGTAATTCATTAATTGTATGACTTTATTATTTAATCATTAAAAAAACTTTATTATTTACTTTTTATTTATAAAGCATCATTCATACATTAAAATGCAACTCCAAATGCTTACAGTACAAAATTATAACATAAAAAAAATAATATATTAAATAATATATAAAATAAAAATTATATATATATATATATATATATATATATATATATATATATATATATATATATATATATATATATAATTTAAATGTAATTACATTTAATTTATTTATTGGCCTTCAGCTGCATCACACACACCGCATTTGCATATATATATATATGTGTGTGTGTGTGTGTGTGTGTGTGTATGTGTGTGTGTGTGTGTACACCAGGAGATATGCGGTAAGTAGCAATATCATGTAAGGCCTCATAAGCAAGAAGTATCAGCTTGTCAACAATCTTTAATTCACTGCAGGGGTGCCAATTTTTATTTATTTTTTGTCTTGGGAAGGCAAATGCAATGTGTGTGATGCAGCTGAAGGCCAATAAATGAAATAAAATGATATATATATATATATATATATATAGATAGATAGATAGATAGAATTACTGTTTACAATAAAATGTCCCAAACCCCTAAATCCTAACCTCAATGCGTCTGCGACTCAAAGCTTTACAAACTACAAGACGTTGCCTGTAAATGTCACTGCAGTTTACATGCTCTCACCAGCGTGAGCCGCTTTATTTTTATTGGCTTCAAGGTTCAGTATTCTCGTGCATTTATGAAGTAGCACTTGGAAAATATCCAGAGCTGCAGTGAAGTGCCCTGTAAATGCATCACATATCCACATTCTCCAGTTTACTTTCTCCTGCTAGGGCCTGTGTTGATGGATGACACTGTATTTTGCTCAGGTGAAGACGAGGCACAGATTTAATCAGGTAAACTTAATAAATTCTCTTCATCCAGTCAATGTGTTCCACCAAACCAGCCAGACAGCACGACTTAGAGATCGTTTTCTCGTGCTCAATTACTCCAATAAAACCAGACAACCCTGCCTAATGCCACATGAAGCGGTCACGTTCGGGTCATTGAGGAGGTGAACTGCAGGGCTGGTTACTGTGCAGACCTGTGAAGGCCGCTCAGCGTTTCAGTGCAAGTGTGGAAAATAGTAGTTAGAGCAACATTCTCTTTTTCTTCAAATCACTCCTTGCTTCTCCTTCTCCTTCTTCTCCTTCTCCTTCTGGTCTGTTTTGGTTGCTTCCCCATTCTGGTGTGACTCACATGGTGATGGAGAGGACGGTTAACGTTAATGTTACGAAATACAGACTCTTCGTCCGTTCAGTGGAAAAAGACCTCAGCACTTCTTTTTTTTTTTGGTGAGTTTTTTCCAGATGGTTCTGACAGACTGTGCTTTGGTATCAGCTCAGGTCGAGAGTAGAAAGCACGAGTCTTCTGAGTTTCGTTTGAGTGTTTGGAAAGAGTGACAAAGCAGAAACGACTGAAGAAGAGACGGGTGGAGGGTGGGTCTGGGAAGGGATGTCATACGACCAGCAGAATAGAAATGAAACAGAAGAAAATAGCTGGTTTGTGCTGATGTTTGAAAAAATATCTGTGACAAATATTGCATGTATTTATAGGATATGTGTTTGTTTGTATGTATACATTTATATATTTATATAATTTCTATATTTATATACTATATATTTATGTGTGCTCTCCAGCCACACGTTTTGACTGACCTGCACTATATTATATCTTGCTTATACAGTGGTTATATATATATATACAGTGTAAATAAGGTATAAACTCATCCACTTCTAGCTGCCTAGAGCTCCAGCCCAAAGCAACCTCCCTCCCAGACATTCTTCTCAATGCTTTTCCAAGCCATAAATGAATGAATGAATGAATGATTGAATGAGCAGGTGTCCCAATACTTTTGGCCACATAGTATATAGAACATACCATGAGTTGGCAGGGTTCATTCTGGTCTGGACCAGACCAGATCTGTGGGACAAACACAGGAATTCTGACCTTTCCCTCACTTTCATTGTCACTTCTTTCCTTTGCTGAAACAATTGTGCAGTACAGATTCTGTGTATGTGTGTGTGTGTATCCCGATGTGTGTGTGTGTGTGTGTAGAATGAGTGGGCACTATTGCAGGAATGTCAGTTATGTGTCTTATTATGGAGGAGAGGTGCTGGAATGTAATTAAAGAAATCCAGGGTGTCCTCCCACAGTGGGAATCAGTGTGTGTGTGTGTGTGTGTGTGTGTGTGTGTGTGTGTGTGTGTGTGATAAGAGACAGAACCTGTGGTCTATATGGGCCTCCTTTTTGTAATATACATGTAGCTGAGGAAGTATTTCAGTGTGTTTATTTATTTATTTATTTATTTATTTATTTACTGTGCTGTATATTTAGAAACATATTGCTGATTCTATATTTTTACAAATAAACAAATAAATAAAAACTTAATCTGGTAGTTATATTTCATACTTTAATTTAATTTAATTTCCAGGTCAACTTCTAAGCATTTCTATTGGCCCATTCATCATGGAATTCTGATATAATGAACAGAACAACAGGCAGAATCACATTATGGAGAAAAATGATAACACTGTATTAGGAGTGGTCGTTTGTAGATGATTAATAAACTCACTGATCTACAGAGGATCAGTGAAACATCAGCAGCAGATTAGTGCAGCAGCAGCAGTGAAGCACCTGGATACACTGAGGTAAAGATCCTGAAGATGTTCTGCTGAGGCTTTACTGACGTTCAGTAGATTTACTGTTCATCTGGTACAGCAAGTAGACTTAATATCCTCACCCAGCCTAACCCACAACCTAAGATCAGATAATCCTTTATTAGTCCCACAGTGGGGAAATATCTTAACCTTAATCCAAAACCTAACCCTAACCCTAATCCTAATCCTAACCTTAACCTTAACCTTAACCTTAACCTTAACCCAAACCTAACCTAACCTAACCTAACCTAACCCTAACCCTAACCCTGATCCTAACCTTAACCTAAACCCAAAATCTAATCATGTCCCTGATCATAATCCTAACCCTAACCCCAACCTTAACCCAAACTCAAACCCAAACCCAAACCTAACCTAACCTAACCTAACCTAACCTAACCTAACCTAACCCTAACCCTAACCCTAACCCTAACCCTGATCCTGATCCTGATCCTAATCCTAATCCTAACCTTAACCTTATCCTCAACCAAAAACCTAACCCTAACCATGATCCTGATCCTAACCTTAACCTTAACTTTAACCCAAACCCAAACCCAAACCCAAACCCAAACCTAACCCTAACCCTGATCCTAATTCTAATCCTAATCCTAATCCTAATCCTAACCTTAACCTTATCCTCAACCCAAAACCTAAACCTAACCCTAACCATGATCCTAATCCTAACTTTAACCTCAACCCAAAACCTTTCCCTCATCCTGGCCCTAATCATAACCTTAACCTCAACTCAAAACCTAATTCTAACCTTCACCCTGGCCCCTTAATCCCAGCCTAATCCAGTTAGTCTCCAGTTCCAGACTGGTGTCAGCAGCAGCTGGGAGAGGATCAGTGCTCTCTCAGGAGAACGTCTACAGATCTGAACCTGGACTCTCCAGATACAGTGAAGAACAGCTGGACCAGTAGACGTCTCCTGATCATCTGCTGAATGTTGAGCGAATGATGCTCCATCACTGAGATGGTGTTGAGATGTTACTGAGGGTCTGATCAGTGTTTATTTCATATATAAGGACTCCAGATGAAGGGTCACAAAAAACAAGACAAACAAAACAGAACAAAACATCCAGCAGATGTTCAGAAACTACTCCCTGACCTGCACTCTTCAATAACCTCTTCTCTGAGCTGTGTGGAGGGTTCATGGTGTATTGTTGTAGCCAGGAATACAGATTAGCCAGAGACTGGAGCTTCCAGACAGGTGTCTGCACTCAGGTGATCTCCATTTCACTTATTGTCAAAGGTGTGAGCCATAATGACATTCATTCCTCAGGTAGAAGTGAGTGGAGATAAGAGGGTTTAAAAGACTTCTATAGAAGATGAAGTATCAACTGAAGCTTTTGACTCCAGTAAAAGTGTAAAAGTACTGGTTTCAGAACGACTTCAAGTAGAAAAGTAAAAGTAATGGAAGGAAAACAAAGGCTGAAAGCTTAGGCCGCGCCACAGGGGTCTATAGTGCACTACCCCCCCCCCCCCCCTCCTCAAACCACCATTTCTCTAAAAGTCATAATGAGGAGAATGATCTATTAAAATGTTGATGTTAAAAATGTTGGGCTGCACTAGGCTCCTGTTTCAGCTGCAGATCTGCCCATTGAAAATGAAGCATTTCAGTAATATCAGCTCTATTAAAGGAGCGTCTCTGTGCTCTACTGAGCATTAACATGAGCTTCATGGAGGAAAATATGAGGAGTCGTTGTCTAGAAGTTTTGTAAAGCTGCAGAAAGTCAGACTTCAGAGGCGTGTGATCAATAAGCTTTATTGGAATGTAAATGTGGGGCTCAGTCGGGACGTTTCACTGCAGGTCTCTTGAGTCTCTGCCACGGACACAGTCTTCATACTAGACTACAGACGTCTGCTGTGTCCACACTTCACACTTCACACTCCACACAACAACAACACACTGGCGGTGAGTGTCAGTGACTGGAAGACACGCCCTGTATGCAAATAGGCGGTGCCTGGAGCCAATGAGGAAGATGTATGTATTTGCTGACGAACTTTTAGTGTCACTTCTTTGAAGGTGTTTATTTGTAATAATTCAGAGAAAAAAACTGTAAAACTTTATGAATTTTTTTTTACATGACTGTTGTTTTTTTATATTAAACTAATGAAATTTACATTAAATTGAAAAGAGTATTTTTTTTTTTTTTCAGGATTTCAATTGTATGAATTTTCTTTATTTATATGCAGTATGATAATGTCAGTTTGCCTTTATATTATGTGAATATTTCAGGCAGATAGACAAAAATGAATATACAATTCTATATTACAAATTAATTAGGAATATACATCCTGGAATAAAACAGTAAAAAATCATTTAAAAAGAAAAACGAATGTGGAAATTAAGAATTAAGAATTATTGGCATTGCTATTGGCATTCAGCTGAATCTGTATTAAATACAACTGAACTCTAAGTTAAATGCAATTGTCTGTCTATTGAATGTAACCCTACATCTAATCCTAACCCTAACCTTACCCTTGAATCAAAACTAAACCTAAAACCTAGCCCTAGCCCTAACCCTAACCCTAAACTTAACCTTGAATCAACCCTAAATCCTAACCTTAACCTTTCTAAACTCTTAACTAACCATTGAATCAACCCTAAATCCTAACCCTAATCCCACCCTTAACCCTAAATCTATCTCTAAACTTAACTCTAAAAGCTTAAGGGTCACGTTAGGGTTAGGTTTAGGATTAGAGCTAGGGTTAGGGTTAGGATTAGGGCTAGGATTAGGACTAGGGTTGGGGTTAGGGCTAGGGCTAGGGTTAGGTTTAGGATTAGGGCTAGGATTAGGACTAGGGTTAGAGTTAGGATTAGGATTAGGATTAGGATTAGGGTTAGGGCTAGGGCTAGGGCTAGGGCTAGGGCTAGGGCTATTGCTAGACTTAGGGTTAGGATTAGGACTAGGGTTAGGGGTTACATTCAATAGACAGTTTATAGATGTTCAATAGACATTCAGTTGACATTCAATTCAATGAGAATACAGACCATCCAAGCAAAGAGACCCAGATTATTAGTTTTTGCATAATTATAGACGTTAGGCCTTTATAATATTTATAATATATATATATATATATATATATATATATATATATATATATATACGTGTACGTATGCAGAAGTATTGTCCAGTAAATGTCTGATAACCTTAAACAAACAAAAAGACTTATACTATCTATTTATACACACACACACGCACACACACACACACATATATATATATATATATATATGTGTGTGTGTGTGTGTGTGTGTGCGTGTGTGTGTATAAATAGATAGTATAAGTCTTTTTGTTTGTTTAAGGTTATCAGACATTTACTGGACAATATTTCTGCATACGTACACGCAAACACACACACACACACGTGCAGTCACACGTCTAGTACAGACAGATCCTGCTAAAGCCGCCTCAGTCACACATGGAGCCGGTCCAAACCAGAACAAGCAGATGACTTTATTCCATGGTACTGCTAACCTCAATGATGACCTGTGTACGCACACACACACACACACACACACACACAGACGTGCAGACATACACTTATGCACACACACATTACCCTCACTCACATGAGTGACCAGAGCCCCTCCACCAAAGGAAAGGGCAGAAAGTTCCTCTTTCACTTCCAGCGTGTGGTTCAACTGTGTCGGGTGTATGTGTGTGTGTGTGTACAAGTGTGTGTGTGTGTGGCTGTGTGCGAGAACATAGCAGGTCCATTTGGGAAGCTGCAGTTAGTGTGGTCAGAATAGGATGTCGGTCAGTGTCCTCGTGTAAAGAGAGAAGTGGGGTGAGAGAGAGATGAAGAAAACGAAAGAGAGAGAGAGAGAAACCAAGCCACACGCTGGAAGCGGGGGGGTGAGGGGGGGGGGGGTGCTGTAGATAGGAGAGAGAGGGATAGTGGGGAAGGGAAGAGAGAAAGAGAGAGAGAGAGAGAGAAAGATAAGAAGAAGAAAGTGGAGTGCGTGAAAGTACAAGGTGGTAGGGGTTTCTAATAAAGTGGCCAGTGAGTGGAAGTACAAGGTGGTAGGGGTTTCTAATAAAGTGGCCAGTGAGTGGAAGCACAAGGTGGTAGGGGTTTCTAATAAAGTGGCCAGTGAGTGGAGGCACAAGGTGGTAGGGGTTTCTAATAAAGTGGCCAGTGAGTGGAAGCACAAGGTGGTAGGGGTTTCTAATAAAGTGGCCAGTGAGTGGAAGCACAAGGTGGGAGGGGTTTCTAATAAAGTGGCCAGTGAGTGGAAGCACAAGGTGGTAGGGGTTTCTAATAAAGTGGCCAGTGAGTGGAAGCACAAGGTGGGAGGGGTTTCTAATAAAGTGGCCAGTGAGTGGAAGCACAAGGTGGTAGGGGTTTCTAATAAAGTGGCCAGTGAGTGGAAGCACAAGGTGGTAGGGGTTTCTAATAAAGTGGCCAGTGAGTGGAGGCACAAGGTGGTAGGGGTTTCTAATAAAGTGGCCGGTGAGTGGAAGCACAAGGTGGTAGGGGTTTCTAATAAAGTGGCCAGTGAGTGGAAGCACAAGGTGGTAGGGGTTTCTAATAAAGTGGCCGGTGAGTGGAAGCACAAGGTGGTAGGGGTTTCTAATAAAGTGGCCAGTGAGTGGAAGCACTCCTGATGTGTAAAGACATTAAATGAGGGCACACAGGCTGCAGGGTCACTGGTCAGTGGTTTCGGCCAGCTGTTTGAATCACCTGCTGCTTTACCCTTTGACTGAGGCAGGTTCTGGAGCTGATTGCAAAAACATGGACTGGACCGGTCCAGTAACTCACTCAGGCCTCCGGGATTTTTCCTCGTAGCCATAAAGAGACCGTGTTGGAGTGTGAGTGTGTGTTCTTGAAAGAGCTGATCTGCTCATGTATATATATGTATGTGTGTGTGTGTCTGTAGGAGTGAGTGTGTATATCTTGTATGTATTTATTTGTGTGTGTGTGTGTGTGTGTGTGTGTGTGTGTGTGTGTGTGTGTGTGTTGGCGGGTTATGGTGGAACAGAAGGTCTCTGCAGGTCGTGTGTGTGTGGGAGGATTCTGGGATTCACCGTGAAAAACAACATGCAGCCAAGGACACCTCCCAAGCAGGGGTTCAGTGTGTGTGTGTGTGTGTGTGTGTGTGTGTGTGTTTCTTTTTGCATATGTTTAATCCCTTAAACTCCCAGCTTATTATTCAGGTATTAACCATGTATTATTAGACCTTATTTTTCTTTGGCTCCGCCCACAAATATATTAATACAAGCTTCACAAAACCTTAGCAAGTATACACCACGTGTCCAAATGTTTGTGGACACCCCTTCTAACGAATGCATTCAGCTACTTTAAGTTGCACCCGTTGCTGCTGACACAGATGTGCAAATGCACACACACAGCTTGTCTAGTCCCTGTAGAGAAGAAGTACTGCCAATAGAATAGGACTCTCTGGAGCAGATCAGCATCATGACCCTATTGGCACCATGCTGCCTAGTAGAGGGGTATAAAGCCCCCCAGCATTGAGCTGTAGAGCAGTGGAAGAGCTGTGTTCTCTGGTATGATGGATGATGGTGCTCCATTTAATACTGGGGAGCTGCGGATGATAAAATGAGGTGGCCTCACTAACAAACACTAACTCTTGGCGCTGATGCAATCAAATCCTCACAGCAATGCTTCACCAAAATCTAGCAGAAAGCCTTCTTCCCTGGACAGTAGAGACAGTTACTCTAACAAAAGCAGGATCAGCTCTCTTTAACAGCCTTGATTTTAGAAGAAACAGTGAATGAGCAGGTGTCCCAATACTTTTGTCCATTTAGTGTAAATGAAAAATGCTAGTTGAACTGATTATTTTGGAATTGCACCGTTTAGCTGCCAAACTTTGCTTCATGGTGGCGTGATGGTTTCACCATTACCGTCTTTTTATCTTTGGTGAAAGGTCTAAGGCCGCGAGCAGATCAGTGCCTCTTTGTGTTGAAGAAGGCTTTCGCCGCCTCTCCGTCACTCTCCCGACTTGAGCTCCCCCGCTTCCGCCGCTACAATAGTGCTACACTTCGGATACTCTGAGTGTCAGAAAGCTGTAGGCGCGTGTCAGCTGAATCACAGACAATGATGTTATTGTGCCAGGGCACGTGGTGTAGAGACCCTGCGCTGGCATTAACCTCCTTTCTGCGCCCACACACACACAAAAGTTGCCCTGCCAGTCATACTTGGAGCCAGACCAGACTGTTCCGGTAATGTAAAATGGCCTGTAAAGACATCAGAATAAATATTGTACTTAAAGTCAAGAAATCTAATATTTCTCATGTTCGATTGCTGTGCGTTTACTATTGGACTATTGAGATTTCATTGCTGATATATATATATATATATAGCCTCATTGCGTTTTCTAGTGGCCTCAATATATTATCTTGTGGCCTCATCATATTATTCCATGGCCTCAATATATTAATTAGAGGCCTCAATATATTAATTCATGATCTCAACACTTTCATTTGTGGCCTTAATACATATCCTTGTGGCCTCGATATATCAATTTGACCCCTCATTGCCTTTTCTAGTGGCCTCAATATATTATCTTGTGGCCTCAACATATTATTCCATGGCCTCAATATATTAATTAGAGGCCTCAATATATTCAATCATGACCACAGCACATTCATTTGTGGCCTTAGTACATATCCTTGTGGCCTTAAAATATCTACTAGATGTCTCATTGCCTTTTCTAGTGGCCTCAATATATTATCTTGTGGCCTCAACATATTATTCCATGGCCTCAATATATTAATTAGATGCCTCAGTATATTAATTCATGACCTCAGCACATTCATTTTGTGGTTTTAGTACATATCCGTGTGGCCTCAATATATCAATTAGACCCCTCATTGTACTTTCTAGTGGCCTCAGTATATTAATTTTTGGCCTTAATATTATTTTGTAATTATCTTAGGACCTCAAAATATACATTTCTGCCCCCAGTATATTATTGTAGGGCCTCAATACAGTATCTAATGGCCTTAATACATTATTTTTAGGCCTCAATATATGTATTGTCTTGCTTTAATATATTAATTAATATTAAACCTTATTTTAATATTAATATTTAACCAATAAATACATCAAACCAATCAATTATTTTACGTCAATACGTCAATTAATTAATGCTCCCAGTATGTTAATTTGTGGTCTTTTTAGAGGCTTTGTAACACCTTGGTCCAGACCTTGGCCTAAATTAAATAATTAAAACCATGTAAAATATCCAGAAATAAGTTAAAAATAGAAATATTGATTAGATTTAAGATGCTTTCATGATTCCTTGCATTTTTTGCTACGCAGTTTGTGCTAACTGGTGGGTCATAAGCTTCATCAGCATCAGACAGATGTTTAGATTAGAACTCTAGAAGAGCAAAATGTTTAGAAGACCCTGGACTGCATTTTTTTGGCTTTTAATATATATTTATATATACTTTTTATATATAATAAATCAGATATAATTTCTGCAGATGCAAGTAGTTTTGTCCCATTGTCTGTATTTTATTAGCCTTCGTAGATAAATGTCAGACTTCGCGAGAGACCTCAAACAAGAGCCCTAAGTAGATTTTCATTTGGGCCAGAAACAAGCCTGTTTACAAAAGTGTCTCAACAAGTTAAAAATGAGAAATATTGACATATTGATTATTTGCATTCCTTGCATTTGAGCTACGCTGTTTGTGCTAATTGGTGGGCCATGAGCTTCTGTTAGTTGTTAGCTACATTTGCATTTTAGCTACAAGTTTAAAGCAGCAAACTTCTGACTAGGGATGTGCATTGATATGGGAATCATATTGATTTTAGCAGATAACTGCTTTTAAAACACATGAGTATCAGACAGATGTTTAGATTAGACTGATACTAAACCCTAGAAGAGCAAAATGTATAGATGACCCCGGACTACTGTACAACCAATATGCGTTTTACTGCGTATTACTACTTTTTTATATATTTTAATATATAATTTTTTATATATAATCATTCTGATTATCTCATTATTTCTGTAATGCAGATCTGAATAGTTTTGTCCCAGTGTCTACATTTTATCAGACTTCCCGAGAGGCCTCATACCAGGGCCAGCCCAAGCCTTTATGGGGCCCTAAGTTGATTTTCATTTGGGCCAGAAACAAGCCTGTTTACAAAAGTGTCTCAACAAGTTGAAAATGAGAAATATTGATATATTGATTAGATTTAAGATGGTTTTACTTGCATTCCTTGCATTTTAGCTACGCAGTTTGTGCTAATTGGTGGGTCATAAGCTTCTATTAGCTATATTAGCCTTTTATCTTATGACCTCAAAATATACATTTCTGCCCCAAATATATTATTGTAGGGCCTCAATATAGTATCGTATGGCCTTAATAAATCATTTTTAGGCCTCAATATATGCATTGTCTTGCCTTAATATACTTATTAATATTAAACCTATTCATATTAACAATCTGCGTTTTTTTTACTTTTCTGCTTTTTTATATATTTGAATATATAATTTTATATATAATCAATCTGATATTATTTCTGTAATGCAGATATGAATAGTTTTGTCCCAGTGTCTACATTTTATCAGACTTCCCGAGAGGCCTCACACCAGGGCCGGCCCAAGCCTTTATGGGGCCCTAAGCAGATTTTCATTTGGGCCAGAAACAAGCCTGTTTACAAAAGTGTTGAAAATGAGAAATATTGATATATTGATTAGATTTAAGATGGTTTTACTTGCATTCCTTGCATTTTAGCTACGCAGTTTGTGCTAATTGGTGGGTCATAAGCTTCTATTAGCTACATTAGCCTTTTAGCTGCAGGTTTAAAGCAGCAAACCTCTAAGACTAGTGATATAAGACCAGTGATATGAGAATCATAGTGGATAAACAACAGACTTCCTCAGACACCTCAGACACCTTTGGGGCAAATTGTGCAAATTTTATTTTTCTCCAAACAAACCCGACCACGAAAACAAGCCTGTTTACAAAAGGGCCTCGGCAAGTTATGCTTGGGCCTCGGCCAGATTGTTCCAGTAACAAACTGAAATTGGAGACAAAGCTTTCTGTGTCCATTCATGAAGGCTTCACGTTCCCGCACACGCTTCTTCTTTACGCACATCCTCAGCCTTGAAGCTCGGGTTTGATGCCTTTGGCTTCAGGACAAACCGTCTCATTTTCCTTTATGTTCTTCCTGCCATCCTCCGCGCCTGACACGCGCACAGATACGAAAAAAATAGCCAAAAAAAGCCGTTTATTTTACGCAGCAGGCTCAATGGCAGCAGTCCTGGGACCGGTAGCAGTTATTTGTTTTCAGAAAGCTGATGTTCTCCAGATGTTTGGACTGGGATGCGCTCTGAAGTCCAGGGGGGCTCCGGTGTAGTACAATTCCAAGCACACAGGCTGACGAAGTGAGTGGATCAAACGGTGTTGTGTTTTTCGTGATGACACCAAAAGCTGAAGGCAAACAGAAGGAAAAGACACTGAGAGGACTCAGAAGAATTAGTATTGGCTCCCTAAAGAACCAAGAGATTTAGGAGAACCTTTTGGGGGGTCCACTGATACCAGTAGAATAGGACTCTCTGAAGCAGATAATCATGAACCGATTGGTACCATGATGCCCAATGCCAGGCGTGGGCTAGTAGAGGGGTATAAAGCCCCCCAGCATTGTGGAGCTGTGGAGCAGTGGAAGAAGAACTGTGTTCTCTGGACTGATGGATGGTGGTGATGATGATCCCACCCCGCCTCATCCAACATCCTGACTTTACCAACACTCTTGTTGTTGTCTGCAATCAAATCCTCACACCAGTGCTCCTCCAAAATCTGGTAGGAAGCCTATTTTCCTGGACAGTAGAGACGAGTTTTGTTACTCCAACAAAAGCAGAAACTTTTGACATATATATTTTTAATTCTCTTGATTTTAGAAGAAACAAATCCTGAGCAGGTGTCCCAATACTTTTGCCCATTTAGTGTCGTAAGCAGCAAGCTCCCTCAGGTCAAATCCTCACACCAGTGCTCCTCCAAAATCTGGTAGGAAGCCTATTTTCCTGGACAGTAGAGACAAGTTTTGTTACTCCATCAAAAGCAGGAGAAACTTTTGACATATATATTTTTATGAGCAGGTGTCCCAATACTTTTGTCCATTTAGTGTAGTAAGTAGTAAGCTTCCTCAGGTCTGACTGACTTAACTTTGAATGTTTATTTTTTTTTTATCAAGGTCATGTCTGGCTAACGTTCTTCTGCTGTTGTGAAAAAAGTGCTGTATCTATTTCCGTGGTTTTTGGTGAGGGAGCCTCCCTCATCCCCCTACCGTGCTATTTTCCCACCCCATCCACTTCATGTTTGTGTATGTGTGTATTCATGTATACATGAGTGTGTATTGATGCCCTTTAACCGTATGCCATCCTCCCTCTTTTCTCTGCACCTGCTCTCACACCTTCGTTGCCAGCTCCATGATATCATTCCCTGGACTGGGCCGGCAGCCTCACGCTTCACCCCCAGCCTGCTGCTTTGGCTCCAAACACCGGAATGAGCCGATCCCACGGACAACAACACGGCGCAGTGAGATCATCAGCCCTTCGTCCTGACCCTCTACACTGTCTAAAGGCAGCCAACTTACTCAATTCAACTGGTAACACTTTATTTTGATGGTCTAGGGTTAGGGTTGTAGACGTAGTGTAGATGTTGGCTTATGGCCAAAGTAATGGTTACAATGTGATCCTGCTCAGAATATAGTCAATTACCCAAGACAAGTGTGGTCTGAAGTTTGCTTTAATCTTTTTAGAACACGGTAATGTAGATAACCAGTAATAGGAGCATATATACACCACCAACTAATATTGTGTCTGAATTGTATCAAACAATGTCTTTAAATAATCAAGACAACTGGAGCCCAACAAAATTCTGAACCCAAATGTAGCGTAGCAAATTCAGTCTGAACCGAATCAAGCTCAACTAATTCAGTTTGAACCGAATCAAGCTTAACTAATTCAGTCTGAACCAAATCAAGCTCAACTAGTTCAGTCTGAACCGAATCAAGCTCAACTAATTCAGTCTGAACCAAATCAAGCTCAACTAATTCAGTCTGAACCGAATCAAGCTCAACTAATTCAGTCTGAACCGAATCAAGCTCAACTAATTCAGTCTGCACCGAATCAAGCTCAACTAATTCAGTCTGCACCGAATCAAGCTCAACTAATTCAGTCTGAACCGAATCAAGCTCAACTAATTCAGTCTGAACCGACTGAAGCTCAACAAATTCAGTCTGAATCAAATCAAGCTCAACTAATTCAGTCTGCACCTGACTGTACCACAACAAATTCAGTCTGAACTGACTGAAGCTCAACAAATTCAATCTGAACCAAATCATGCTCTACTAATTCAGTCTGAACCGAATCAAGCTCAACTAATTCAGTCTGAACCGACTGAAGCTCAACAAATTCAGTCTGCACCGAATCAAGCTCAACTAATTCAGTCTCAACTGAATCAAGCTCAACTAATTCAGTCTGAACCGAATCAAGCTCAACAAATTCTGTCTGCACCGAATCATGCTCTACTAATTCAGTCTGAATCGAATCAAGCTCTACTAATTCAGTCTGAACCGACTGAAGCTCAACAAATTCAGTCTGCACCGAATCAAGCTCAACTAATTCAGTCTCAACTGAATCAAGCTCAACTAATTCAGTCTGAACTGAATCAAGCTCAACTAATTCAGTCTGCACCGAATCAAGCCCAACAAATTCAGTCTGAACCGACTGAAGCTCAACAAATTTAGTCTGAACCGAATCATGCTCTACTAATTCAGTCTGAACCGAATCAAGCTCAACTAATTCAGTCTGAACCGACTGAAGCTCAACAAATTCAGTCTGAACCGAATCAAGCTCAACTAATTCAGTCTGAACCGACTGCAGCTCAACAAATTCAATCTGAACCAAATCATGCTCTACTAATTCAGTCTGAACCGACTGAAGCTCAACAAATTCTGTCTGCACCGAATCAAGCTCAACTAATTCAGTCTGAATCGAATCAAGCTCTACTAATTCAGTCTGAACCGACTGAAGCCCAACAAATTCTGTCTGCACCGATTCATGCTCTACTAATTCAGTCTGAACCGAATCATGCTCTACTAATTCAGTCTGAACTAAACTGTAGCCCACCAAATTCTGTTCTAACTCCATTGTAGCCCAACAGATTTTGTCTGAATCTGATTGTAATCCAACAAATGATCCTGACTGTAGCTGAACAGTTTCTTGTTGGGATTTTCAATTATTTTTGGCTTATTGTTCATTTCAAAGTGACTAGTAGAGATAGATGGTTGTAAAACATCTAAGGATGCCAAACAGGTTCTTTAAAGTCATACTATACATAAACCACTCTTGGCTTCCTGCAGAACGTGGGTGGGTCTTTAAAGAATTCTCAAAATATCTCTCAATGTAAAAAACATCCATGTGACTCGTGTTCGTCACCAAATTCATTTTATAATCAGAAACAAAATCAAATTCAAAACTGTTTCTTAACCTTTGCTTTGTTGGAGTGTACGGGAAGATGCTGCACACCAGTGGCCAAAATGCTGACCGAAGGAAATAAGGACATGCCGAGGAGAAGTGGCACTGGGGGTTACTGGGGGACACAGAAATGGCTGCGTGATTTTGTTTACGTGTTGGCTGCATGTCGTGAGAGTGACTCAGCATACAGCGTCCCCCTTCTGGTGGGCTCTCTGGTTCCAGAGTGTGCTCTGACCACATGGGCTCAGAGACGTTTGAGTGCGGTCTCTGCTGGAAGGCCTGTCTGGATGGCTTTGGTCTGTGCAGCTCAAGCTCACTTTATTCTTGTTGTAATGTTAGTTTGTCTGTATGTAAACTGTTTAAATGCCGTTTATTTGAAATGTTTTTGACTCAAAACATCAGGCTTTGGGGCTAAAAACTGGCCAGTTGGCCACTTACCTTTGGGTGGATCTGTGTGCATTGTTTTACTGATCTACACATAAGTAATGAAATATATAAGATACAGAACTATTTATATTTATAAGTAAGTAAAAAATAAATAAATAATTAAGAGTGGCCGTCAACTAACGTACAAAACAAATACTAATAGAAACAAACCGTAAATAAATAAATAAAAACATGCTCAATTTAAAGTGCACTTATGTAAATACAGAAATGCAGAAAATGAAAATAATGCACTGTCTGCTTTTTATGTTTTATTATTATTTAATTATGTATTTATTTCATTATTTATTTCACATTTTTCACAATTTATTTATTTATTTATTAATCCATCCACTCATTCATCCTTTCTTCTTATTTACTGCTTCCTGGTCAGGGTCACTGTGGGTCCAGAGCCTACCCGGAATTACTGGACACAATGCATGAATAACCACTGTATGGGGTTTGAGTCCATTGAATTTATTTATTTATTTATTTATTTATTTATTTATTTATCTATCGATCCATCCACCAATCTTATCCACTTTTCCCTGGTCAGGTGTTGCAGTGGATCCGGAGCCTACCCGGGGCAGGGATACCGTTTCTACAGGGCGAGAGTTCCCGGTTGTAGGTCATGGTTGCGGTGGGTCGAGAGCCTACCTGGAATCATTGGGTCCAGTGCAGAAGTACAAACTGGACAGCAAGACAGAGCTGCTGTACATCCCGGGAACTGCTGGACTTCCAAAAATCTTGCCATCTCCTTTGAGAACTCACTGGTCACTCCATCTACAGAAGCTGGAAGCCTTGGTGTGGTTATGGATGATCAAAAAAATTCCACCCTTCCTCTCTAGAGAGTCACCCAGGAGCTCGGTCAGTCTCTCGTCACTTCAAGACTTGACCACTGCAGCTCTCTTCTGGCTGGTCTCTCTTTGCACTCCATCAGGCTCCTGCAGTTGATCCAGAATGCAGCAGCACGGGTCGGGTTGGGTCGGGTCGTCTTAAATGCTTCTTCTAACTTCAGCCATGTTCATGTTCAGCTCCTCCTCAGCTGCATTCTCTCTTCACTATAGCTTCCTGTAGCTGCTGCCCTCATCAGATTCAAACCCCTGACCCTGGCCTACAAAGCCAAGCCTGGACCAGCCAGCCCCTCCATACTTGATAGCGATGGTCAAAAGCCAATCTGCACCAAGAGCCCTTCCAGCTTCAAGTACGGCTCGGCTCGACCCGCCATCCTTTAAGATCCACGGAAGACGAGCGTCCAGACTTTTTACTGTCCTGCACCGAAGTGGAGGAAATGAACTTCCCCTGGGAGTCCAACGCTCGCTGTCTTCAAACCCAGACTGAAGATCCTCCTCTTCTGAGAATACTCAGGTGAAGAGAAGAGTACTATGGTCTCCATATTGACTTGTGTTTATTAGAGTCTAAGATTAGAGGGATCTTCTGGATTGTAGCTGATATAAAGTAGCTAAGGGTCTTTTCTGAGTAAACACTGAAGCTCTTCTATAAGTCGCATCTGCCCTTAATGTAAATGTAATGTTAAATGACAGGGTGTGGACCAGTTATCCATCCATCTCCTTGTCTGCTTCTACCTGGTCAGGGTCATGGTGGACCCAGCGCCTATGAAGATGCATAAGGCCCTGGGCATGAGGCAGGAATACACACCAATCCATTTCCCATCTCTATGGACCTGGAGTTGTGGGTTTGATCCTCAGGCCAGTCTCTGTCTGTGAGGAGTTTGGTGCCCTCCCCCACCCCACCCCCCGCGTCTGTGTGAGGACTTCAGTTTTATCCTGCCACCGAAAATCCACACAGTAGCCGGGCCGGGCTAAATTGCCCCTAGGTGTGCATGTGTGAGTAAATGGTTGTGGGTGGTGCCCTGTGATGGACTGACGCCCTGTCCAGAGTGTATCTCTGCCTTGCTCTTGGGTGATTCTGGCCAGGACGTAGAGGGTGCATGTCTTGTATTTACCTTTTTATTTGTCTTAATTAGATTTTTATTGTTATCCGGTGTCGACCTGAGGAGGATGGGTTTTTGGCTTTTCCTTGCCACTTTTTTTTACTTTTGCTTTACATATAAAGACACATTTTAATTCCATGCAAATAAAAGCTATATTATATATATAAGAGAATATCCACTCTAAAATGAGCTTCTTTGTAACATCGTATCCAGTAATGAGCACAAAGCGAGAGGAGAAAGACTGAGGGAGTCGAAGAGAGACAAGCGGAAATCCAGAATAAGATAGAAAGGCCAAGGGAGTTGGTATTAGAGAGGGGAAGAACACAGACAGGATGAAGTTATGATGCAACGGCCAGTAGATAAATGAAGGCGCGCTGTCATGAGGCACCGACGCAAATGTAAATGATGCATGGAAACAGTGTGAGCCTTCAGCGTGGCTCAGGGGCAGCATCTACGAGACCCACACATACACACACGCTCTGGGGAGACGTACACTACAAAGCACGTAGTACGCAGGAATGACAACTACAGCTTCAGGCACAATAAGCAAGAGGGGGGTTTTTGTAGCATCTTCACTCCACACTCTTCTTCTGTCTTCTCTCTTCTTCTTCTTCTCCTCGCTTCTTCTGTCTCTCTTCCGGCCCTGAGGCCTGGCTGGGAGACAGTAACGGAGGAAAAATGTTCCACCGAGCTTTAGTGTGTGAGCCAGGTGCTCCTTGTTACTTCTTCTTCTCCGTCATGTTCAGAACCCCCACAAAGCGATGTTTCTTCCCTCTGCAGTGCTAATGTTTGATTGTGGTAGATACGGGTACTGTGCTAATCTACCATTACACCACCTCCTCATGGACTTTCATCTATCTAGAACCATTGCACTTACTAAAAAACCCTTCAAGAAATCTTTTAAGACTTGATGGTGTCACAGTGTCCATCCATAAATCCATACATACATACATCAGTCTTCTGTTTCTTCCTGATCATACATTGATCTAGAACCATTGTACTTACTAAATAACCCTTCAGAAACCTTTTAGAACTGTAAAGTTTCACATTGTCCATCCATGCATCCATCAGTCTTCTGTTTCTTCCTGATCATACATCTATCTAGAACCATTATACTTACCAAAGAACCCTTCAAGAATCCTTTTAGGGCTGGATGGTGTCACATTGTCCATCCATACATACTTACATCTTGTAATCCACTTCCTCCTGGTCAAGAATCTATCTGGAACCACTGCCCTTACTAAAGAACCCTTCAAGAAACCTTTTAGAACTGTAAGGTTTCACATTGTCCATCCATTCATCCATCCATCCATCCATCTATCCATCAATCAATCTCCTGCCTCTTCCAGGTCATAAATCTATCTGGAACCATTACACATCCTAAAGAACCTATCAAAAACCTTTTTAGGACTGGATGGTGTCATATTGTCCATCCATCGATTCATCCATCCATCAATCCATTCATCCATACATCAGTCTTCGGTTTCTTTCTGATCATAAATGTATCTAGAACTATTGTTCTTACTAAAGAACCCTTCAAGAATCTTTTTAGAACTGGATGGTGTCACATTGCCCATCCACCTATCCATCCATACATACATACATCAGTCTTCTGTTTCTTCCTGATCATAAATGTATCTAGAACCATTGTTCTTACTAAAGAACCCTTCAAGAATCCCTTTAGGACGGTGGTGTCCATTGGCTGTTCATACATCCATCCATTAATCTCCTGCCTCTTCTAGGTCCTAAATCTAGCTAAAACCACTGCCCTTACTAAAGAACCCTTCAAAAATATTTTAGGATTGGATGGTGTCACATTGTCCATCCACCCATCCACCCATCCATCAATTTATCCATCCATCCATCCATGCATCCATCAATGTTCTTATCTGTTTTTTCCTGATCATACATGTATCAAGAGACCATTGCTGTATGATGTCATAATGTCCATCCATCCAGCCATCCATCCATCCATCCATACATACATACATCAGTCTTCTGTTTCTTCCTGATGATAAATGTATCTAGAACCATTGTTCTTACTAAAGAACCCTTCAAGAATCCCTTTAGGACTGGACAGTATCACATTGTCCATCCATCCATCCATCCATCCACCCATCCTTCCATCCATCCACCCATCCATCCATCATCCATTACCACTGCCCTTACTAAAGAACCCTTCAGAAACCGTCCATCTATCCATCCATGCATACATCAGTCTTCTGTTTCTTCCAGATCATACATCTCTCAAGAACCATTACACTCACTAAAGAACCCTTCAGAAACCTTTTTAGGACTGGATGGTGTCTATTGGCTCTTCATATATCCATCCATCAATCTCCTGCCTCTTCTTGGTCCTAAATCTATGTAGAACCACTGCCCTTACTAAAGAACCCTTCAAAAATATTTTAGGATTGGATGGTGTCGCATTGTCCATCCATCCATCCATCCTAGTCAAGAATCTACCTAGAACCATTTACTAAAGAACCCTTTAAATATGAAGACTATACCAGCCCAATTTGGCAGGAAAACCACAACTCTGGTGTAGACAGTCTTGCTGGTTTTATAATGGGAGCAGTTTGGGTTTATAGTTGACACTCTGTCCCATAGCCTGACGTTAGGACAAAATGCTCTCAATCTGTCGAAACGCCTCGAAAAACCTTTATTTTTTCTGTTTAAGGGTTTATGGCTCATAGCTGATTGAATCAGGCGGGCCAATTCTGAGGAAAGTGCAGATTCCAGTCCCTAAACCCAAAACATCAAGGTTTTAAACACATCTTTGATTCTACAGGGAGTGCATGAACTTCAGATTTGATATACAAAGCTTAACTGCAAGCTTACGTTGTGTGCTCTCCTTTTGTGTTCCTCGTTTTTGTCTTGTTAGCTGTGGGGAAATCTTAGTTTGGATTATAAAGGCTTGGGTTAGATTATACTGTGTTCTGTATGATTACAGTCGTTTGTGCTGTGTGTAAGCTGCGTCGTGTGGAGTTTGCCTCTGTTGCGGTCGGCGGTTCGTCGTCCAAACAAACACTGCGTAATTAAAGAATAATAGCGGAGTGTGTGGTGTGTGTTTGTGTGGGTGGGGGGATGAGGGAGTAGGTGTTTTCTGCGCCGGTCTGTCTAAAGCCTCTTCTGGGCCGTCCAGCAGGCCGAAACGCTCTCAGTCAGGAGGTCAGGTTCCCCTACTGACCCTTCAATTAACTTTCATTACAAAATATGGCTCCAAAAACAACAAGGCTGTTTTTCTCTTGTGTTTGTCCAGACGAGTCCTTTATTAGAGGCCGGTGCCCTTCTGCTCAACCTTAACACACTCAGACACAATGGCGATGGTAATGTACAGAGCAACAGATATGTAGAAACAGACAGTAAGCGACTGAGTTTTAGAGAAAGGAGAGAAATGGATTGGAAATGCAGAAGAATTTTGGGTAGAATAAAGATTTCCAAAAGAGCTTACTATATTTGTATAAACTGGATTGGACCTGGTTAATTTACCCTGAATTTGTTGGGCTACAGTCAGGTTCAAACTCAAATAGATGGACTACAGTCGGGTTCAGACTGAATGTGTTGGGTTACAGTCAGGTTCAGACTGAATTTGTTGGGTTACAGTCAGGTTCAGACTGAATTTGTTGGGTTACAGTCAGGTTCAGACTAAATATGTTGGACTACAGTGGTGTTCAGACTGAATTTGTTGGGTTACAGTCAGGTTCAAACTCAAATAGATGGACTACAGTCAGGTTCAGACTGAATGTGTTGGGTTACAGTCAGGTTCAGACTGAATTTGTTGGGTTACAGTCAGGTTCAGACTGAATTTGTTGGGTTACAGTCAGGTTCAGACTGAATTTGTTGGGTTACAGTCAGGTTCAGACTAAATTCTTTGGGCTACAGTCAGGTTCAGACTGAATTTGTTGGGTTACAGTTCAGTACAGATAGAATTTTATTTGTTACTGTTGGGTTTAGACAAAATCTGTTGGGCTACGTTTGTGTTCAGACTCAAATAGATGGACTACAGTCATGTTCAGAATAAAATTGTTAAGCTACAGTTGGGTTCAGAGATCCTTATTTTGGCTGTAGTTGGGTTTTGACAGATATTTGGGGGCTACAGGTAGGTTCAGACTAAATTTGTTGGGTTACAGTCGGGTTCAGACAGAATTTGTTGAGCTACAGTTGGGTTCAGACAGATTTGTTTGGGCTACAGGTAGATTCACAATTTATTTGTTGGGTTGTAGATAGGTTTAGACTGAATTTGTTGAGCTACAGTTGGATTCAGACAGATTTGTTTGGCCTAAAGGTAGGTTCACACTGTATTTGTTGGGTTACAGATGAGTTTTGAATGTATTTGTTGGGCTATAGTTCAGTTCAGATATAATTTTTCGAGCTATAGTTGGGTTCAGACAGATTTGTTTGGGTTACAGGTAGATTCACATTGCATTTGTTGGGTTGCAGATTGGTTTAGACTGAATTTGTTGGGCTACAGTTGGATTCAGACAGAATTATTTTGGCTGTAGTTGGGTTCTAACAGATTTTCTGGGGCTACAGTCAGGTTCAGACAGAATTTGTTGTGTTACAGTTGGGTTCAGACAGATTTGTTTGGGCTACAAGTAGGTTCACACTGAATTGTTGGGTTACAAATAGGTTCAGGCTGAATTCTTTGGGCTACAGTCAGGTTCAGACTGAGTTATTTGGGCTATGGTTCAGTTTAGATAGAATTAGATTTGTTACAGTTGGATTTAGACAAAATCTGTTGGGCTACGTTCGGGTTCAGATAAAATTATTTTGGCTATAGTGTGATTCAAACTTAATTTGTTGGGTTACAGTTGGGTTACACTCAGGTTACGACTGAATTTGTTCAGCTATAGTACAGCTCAGATAGAATTTCTCAAGCTACAGTTAGATTCAGACTAAATTTGTTGGGCTATAGTCGGGTTCTGACTATATTCATTAGGCAGTAGTTCAGTTCAGATAGAATTAGATTTGTTAAGGTTGGGTTTAGACAAAATCCGTTCAGACTATATTTATCGATCAGCTGAGTAGCTGTAGAAGATTTTGTTGGGCTACAGTTAAGTTGGAGCAGATTTGAGTAGACCTACACTTAGGTTTAAAAGCTGCAACTGGATTAAGACAGAATGTCAAGTATTTCAAATATTCCAGAGGCTGAATTGGGGGGGATGGAATAATTTAAATCAGATGTAGTTTTTGTACACATACCCTGATTATCACTTACACTGAGTCATCTAAAGTCAACACACAGTCCTCAACACATCTACCCACATTAGTCGCTCTGTTCCACGGATCACTGGAAGGAGAGGATGTAATGTCTGTAAAAGTATGTAAAGTATCTGGGAAAACCACTCATCACACTGGAAAAGCCAAAAGCCAACTGTTTTGCATAGTGTGGGCCAGCATTAGTCCAGCAGTTGCCCAGAATTCTCTGTATTTCCCATTAGCTGAGTCATTTCAAACCACCCTGAAGCAGATCAGTGAGTTATGGCTGCATTGGTAACATTTACATACTTATTATTGTAATTACTGGTCATATTCAACTTATATTCAACTGGTCATTATCCTTTTGCTACAAAGTTTTAAAAAGAGTCATCTATGAGAAATGTGTTTAATGGGTTTACTTGTTTATTGGGTTCTAATTTAGTAAATCATTACAGAAATATTTGTTTATGGTCTTAACTGTTCCTTATCTACATTTTAGTTGGGGGGGTTTAATTAACAGTAGTGTTCAGACTGAATATGCTGAGCTATGGTTCAGTTTAGACAGAATTTGTTTGGCTGCAGTTGGGTTCAGACAGAATTTGTTAAGCTATAATTTGGTTCAGAAGGAACTTGTCAGGCTACATTTGAGTTCAGACAAAATTGGTATGGTTGCAGTTGGGTTCAGACAGATTATGGTGAGCTGCAGTCAGTTTTTGACAAAATTTGTTGAGCTACCCTTAGGTTCAGACAGAATTTATTGGGCTACAGTTGGTTTTGACAGATTTAGAATGGTTGCATTTCAGACAGATTATGGTGAGCTGCAGTCAGTTTTAGACAGAATTTGTTGGGCTATAGTTTAGTTCAGACTAAATTGGTTGAGTTGCAGTCGGGTTCAGACTGAATTCATAAGGCAGCAGTTGAGTTCAGACAGAATTTGCTGGGCTATTGTTTAGTTCAGATAGCATTTGCTGGGCTATAGTGTGGTTCAAATAGAATTTGTTGGGCTATAGTTTAGTTCAGATAGAATTTGTTGGGCTATAGTTTGGTTCAGAAGGAACTTGTCAGGCTACATTCGAGTTCAGACAGAATTTGTATGGTTGCAGTTGGGTTCAGACAGATTATAGTGAGCTGCAGTCAGTTTTAGACAGAATTTGTTGGGCTATAGTTTAGTTCAGATAGCATTTGTTGGGCGAAAGTCAGGTTCAGACAGATTTTGTATGGTTGCAGTTGGGTTCAGACAGATTATGGTGAGCTGCAGTCAGTTTTAGACAAAATTTGTTGAGCTACAGTCGGGTTCAGACAGAACTTGTCAGGCTGCGGTCGGGAATCTGTTGGGCTACACTTAGTTTCAGACTGAATTTGTTAAGCTGCCATTGCGCTCAGACTGAATTTATTGGGCAGCAGTTGAGTTTAGACAGAATTTATTGGGCTATAGTTTGGTTCAGACTAAATTGGTTGAGCTGCAGTCGGGTTCAGACTGAATACATTAGGCAGTAGTTGAGTTCAGACAGAATTTGTTGGGCTATAGTTGGGTTCAGACTGAATTTGTTGGGACACAGTTGGTTTTGACAGATTTTGAATGGTTGCAGTTCAGACAGATTATGGTGAGCTGAAGTCAATTTTAGACAGAATTTGTTGGGCTGCAGTCGCGTTCCAACCAAATTTGTTGGGCTATAGTTTGGTTCAGACAGAATTTGGTGGGATACAGTTGGGTTCAGACAGAATTTGGTGGGATACAGTTGGCTTTAGACAGAATTTGTTGGGCTATAGTTTGGTTCAGACTGAATTCATTAGGCAGCAGTTGAGTTCAGACAGAATTTGTTGGGCTATAATTGGGTTCATACAGAGCTTGTCAGGCTGCTGATGGGTTCAGATAGAATTGGTTGGACTACACTCAGTTTCAGACTGAATTTGTTGGGTTTTAGTTTGGTTCTGACAGAATTTATTGGGCAGCAGTTGAGTTCTGACAGAATGTATTGGGCAGCAGTTGAGTTCTGACAGACTTTGTTGGGACACAGTTGGGCATCAGACAGAATTAAGTCAGAAGTAAATCCAGTATGTGTTATGGTCTTAACTGTTCCTCGTCTGCTTTTAGGTTGGTTGGATTCTTTACCCACTACTTTGTTTTCCCAAGTGCCTCGTCATGTTGCCAGGCTGTTCCTCTGGAGAGTGGTCCATACTGCGATTTGAGAGTGCTTGTGGTTATTTGCTGTGTCTGTTATGTATTTACTCAGTGATTATCTGTAGTGTTGTGTGTGTTTGTTTTTCTGAGTCAGCCTACATATGTGCTCTCCGTTGTGTAACTGCACTGCATAGCCGCACAGCTGTCAGATACTTAAAGTTTGAGCCTACAGAATGGAGTGCATTGACAAAATACCCCGGCTCAAATTCACTCAAGATGTGGAATTAATGTGTCTCTCCATTAGTGGATTGGGGCAATAAAATCTCTCACTCTGTCTCACTCGTTCCCTCTCTCTCGGGGCTGATTGTCATAATGACAGTGTTATCTGCCTTGGCATGCACAGATCGTTTGCTCCAGGAGCAGGAGGGACCAGCTCTTGATAAGGCAAGTGCTCTCTGTGTCTTACAGTGTGACTAACATTATGTTTTCAGCACATTTCACCCAGGAACATGTCAAAGTCCAGGACAGATACCAGATGTGGACTTTGGAGGCACTTTGGCGAAGACAGGGGCACTTCAGATATGTCTGAAAGCCAAGGAGAACAGTCATAAAGTCAGTTCAGGAAATCTGAAATCAAGGGTGGCATCATACTGCAATTGCTTTAACCTTTAGGTTAGTTACTCAGGGTTGGGTTGATGGGACCTTTCTTTTTCCAAATTTAGAAATACAGTAAGGTGAAGTCGGCAGAAATCTTGTTGTTCAGAAACAGCCGATGCATATATAGGTATGTACTGTAAGTGTATATACAGTATATATGATATATATGATCTATACAGTCCTTCTGGAAGGACCTAAACCACTAACTAAATATATGGTATATATGATCTATACAGTATATATATATATATATATATATATATATATATATATATATATATATATATATATATATATATATATATATATGATCTATACAGTCATTAAGGGAGGAGCTAAACCAATGACTGTATATATGGTGCATTTATATGATCTATACAGTCATTATAGGAGGAGCTGAACTATTGACTGTATTATATATATATATATATATATGTTTATTTTTTTATGTACAGTCATTGTACAGGGAGGAGCTGAACCAGTGACTGTCTATATGACATATATGATCATACTGAACATATTATATACATATATATGATCTATACAGTCATTATAGGAGGAACTGAACTATTGACTGTATTATATATATATAGATATAATATATATATATATATATATATATATATATATATATATATATATATATGACAGTATATATGATACAGTTATATGATCCTTACAGTCATTATAGGAGGAGCTGAACCATTGACTGTATATATGATACATATGATCTGTACTGTGTTTTGGGAGGAGCTTACTATGTTAAGTATATAACTTTAATGCTCAGGTTCAACCAGTATGTGCATTTAATGTTGTTGTATATACTGTACCTGTATAACACAATGGACTGCTTTTAAATGAAAAACAAGGAATTTCTTTATGGGCAAACGTGATTAATTATGTATTTTAATAGTTTAACAACACCAGTAAAATGTCATTATTTTCATAATCAACATCAGTTTCCCAGTGCTGCTGATATCAAAGCCATTAGCTTTCACTTGCTAACCATTAAGCTACTTTCCGCCTCTTTACACAGTGAAGATCTCTTCTATCTGCCTGTTATCACCACCCAAAGTGCAGAAGACTTCAAGTTGGCAGCCTCCCCAGAACGAGGCGTCAAATGGGCATCAAGGAATTCAACTTGTGGATCTGCTATTTGGTAGCTTTCGCTAAGATAGAGAGCACAGCAGGCGCATTTAAATTAAACATGTACCTCCCCGGGGGGAATGTATGGTTTGGGTATTAAAGCAGACTCTAAATTGGCTCCAGATCACAGTCTTGTGGGAATTATTCTTGGGTGGGCATCTGCTGTCGTACCATTCACTGAGGTGGTTCACCTCCATCAGGCCTCGGTTAGATAAGAATCGCTAACAGATGGTACGAACCAACTCTACCCTTGTAAAAACAGGATATCCAGTTGTTGTTCCACCATCCAGTACAATAACGTTAGGGCCCAGACGTGCCCCCTTTTGCACGGAACGTATATACACTCTCCTAATGGCTGTGTGATTCCATACAGGCCTACTTATGCATTTTTCAGGAGCATGGAAAATGAAACGATCTGAACATGATGAACCTGAAAGCTTCGGTTCACCTCAAACTACCCATGGTGCAGTGTGCAGTTGCTGACTGAGTTGGAGGAATTCTCCGCCGAGGCACCGCGGCAGGCTGGAGCAGCCTCAAACCACAGCCTTCATTACACAGTCTAGACGGACCTCCAGAAGCTCCAGCGCCAGCCATCTTCCTCCCCTCCCCAGCCTCAGCTCACCTCTGTGGGCTTCGCTACAGCACCTTCACCTCCTCGCACCACCACCCGCCACCCGCCCCTCCTGCTCTGAATCCACCCCAAAACTGCTGTTCTGTGGGAGTGTGGAATGTTAGCCGTGATTATGATCGCTGAATAGCTGTCAGGGAGGTTGTAATGTGTCAAGAAGTGACTTGATGTAGTTACATAAAAGCCCTTAATGCTACTGTGCCTAAACCACTGCCAAGTCACTGTCAATGCTGTGTGGAGAATAGACCACCACCCCAGTAAAATCTGGTTTTATGGTGGGTCTCACTGTCCACTTTATTGGAAGTCCTTACCTTGAGTGTCCAGTCAGTGGCCACTTTACAAGCTCCACCAACCTCATAGCTCCACTGTATTGGTGTACAGTAGCAGTCTATAGCCTTTGCTATACAGTTTATGTGCTTCCAGGTGGTTGCTATGGAGTTGCTAGGCAGTGTCCATGCTGTTACAAGTGGCTGCTAAACTGTTGCTAAGCAGTACTAAGCAGGGGTTGCTATTTGGTTTCTATACAATTATTAAGTTGGCTGTTTGAAATCCTGAGTGGCTGCTAAGGTTGCCTAAGTGGTTGCTAAGTCACTCCAGGTGGTACAGTAGCAGTATATAGCCCTTGATATACAGTTGATGTGCTTCCAGGTGGTTGCTATGCCTTTACTCAGTAGTTGTGGTGGTATTCCAGGTGGTTGCTATGGGGTTGCTAGGCAGTTTCCATGCTGTTCCACGCAAGGAACAACATGTGGCAAGAAACAACCAACAACCAAACAAACAAGGAACAACCAACAACATTTGGTTTCTATACAATTATTAAGTTGGCTGTATGAAATCCTGAGTGGTTGCTAAGGTACTCCAGGTGGTTGTTAAGTTATTAAACATTGTATCAATATCTTATCTGTTAGAGGTCATGACCTTGAGTGTCCAGTCAGTGGTCACTTTATAAGGTCCACCAACACTGCATTGGTGTACAGTAGCAGTCTATAGCCCTTGCTATACAGTTTATGTGCTTCCAGGTGGTTGCTATGTCTTTGCTTAGTAGTTGCAGTGGTATTCCAGGTGGTTGCTATGGGGTTGCTGGGCAGTTTCCATGCTGTTCCAAGTGGCTGCTAGACTGTTGCTAAGTCGCAGTAAGCAGGGGTTGCTATTTGGTTTCTATATAATTATTGAGTTGCTCAGTAGTTGTACTGAATACGTGTGTGTGTGTGTGTCCCACACTTCAATACAGAAATAAGTATAAAACTAAATAATCTCACAATTAGCTTTATGAAGATTATGAAAAGTCGCTATCCCTCTAAAATCCCCCGTCTGTCTTGAAGTTACTTAAAGGAACGGGTTGCCAGGTTGAATTAACATTTAAAGCGTCTGTAAAACGTATTAGTGCAGATAAGGAAGTGAGAGGGCAAAGAAGAGATTTCAGACCCAGTCGTGCTGAATCTGATGCTGAACATGGCAACCCAGGCAAGTCTTAAGCCTTAGAAGTCATTTGTAGTGAGATTTTGCTGTGCTACTACAATGCAATTTATAGGTGGTTGATAAGGTGTTACTATAATGTTGCCATTGCATCTCAGATGGTTGCTAGGATGTAACTACTTGCTACTCTGTTTATGTAGATTGCTGAGTGGTTGCCACATTGTTCAAGGCGGTTGCTACTGTATGTGGTTGCTATGATTTGGAATGTCACACGGTTGCAAAGATGTTGCTAGGGATTTAGAAACATGAAGGCATGAGAGGTTGTTGTGGTTTCTGATAAAGTGGCCAATGAGTAGAAGCAAAAGGTAGGTGTTTCTAATAAAGTGGCCAGTGAGTAGAAGCACAAGGTAGGGGTTTCTAATAAAGTGACCAGTGAGTGAAAACACAAGGCAGGGGTTTCTAATAAAGTGGCCAGTGAGTGGAAGCACAAGGCAGGGGTTTCTAATAAAGTGGCCAGTGAGTGGAAGCACAAGGTAGGGGTTTCTAATAAAGTGACCAGTGAGTGAAAACACAAGGTAGGGGTTTCTAATAAAGTGGCCAGTGAGTGGAAGCAAAAAGCAGGGATTTCTAATAAAGTGGCCAGTGAGTGGAAGCACAAGGCAGGGGTTTCTAATAAAGTGGCCAGTGAGTGGAAGCAACAAAGTCGGGGTTTCTAATAAAGTGGCCAATGAGTGGAAGCAAAAAGCAGGGATTTCTAATAAAGTGGCCAGTGAGTGGAAGCACAAGGCAGGGGTTTCTAATAAAGTGGCCAGTGAGTGGAAGCAACAAAGTCGGGGTTTCTAATAAAGTGGCCAATGAGTGGAAGCAAAAGGCAGGGGTTTCTAATAAAGTGGCCAGTGAGTGAAAGCCCAAGGTCGGGGTTTCTAATAAAGTGGCCAATGAGTGGAAGCACAAGGTTGGGGTTTCTAATAAAGTGGCCAATGAATGGAAGCAAAAGGCAGGGGTTTCTAATAAAGTGGCCATGGGGTGGAAGCACAAGGTAGGGGTTTCTAATAAAGTGGCCAGTGAGTGAAACCCCAAGGCAGGGGTTTCTAATAAAGTGGCCAATGAGTGGAAGCAAAAGGCAGGGGTTTCTAATAAAGTGGCCATGGGGTGGAAGCACAAGGTAGGGGTTTCTAATAAAGTGGCCAGTGAGTGAAACCCCAAGGCAGGGGTTTCTAATAAAGTGGCCAATGAGTGGAAGCAAAAGGAAGGTGTTTCTAATAAAGTGGCCATGGGGTGGAAGCACAAGGTAGGTGTTTCTAATAAAGTGGCCAATGAGTGGAAGCAAAAGGCAGGGGTTTCTAATAAAGTGGCCATGGGGTGGAAGCACAAGGTAGGGTTTTCTAATAAAGTGGCCAGTGAGTGAAACCCCAAGGCAGGGGTTTCTAATAAAGTGGCCATGGGGTGGAAGCACAAGGTAGGTGTTTCTAATAAAGTGGCCAATGAGTGGAAGCATAAGGTTAAGGTTTCTAATAAAGTGGCCAGAGAGTGGTGTGTATCTCCACCAAATTCCCAAACCAGTAAACAAATGGTTAAATCCAGCTTGTAATGCAAGGACGCAGTAAATTAATAATTAAGTAAACAAACAAAAACAAACACATAAACATTTAATACACAGCATGTTTCCACTCCTCCTGTCACTCAGCCTGCAAACTGAATATACACACTTCATGGGAAAGGGCC
>NC_132891.1:3367864-3372864 GCF_030463535.1 Salminus brasiliensis
TGTGTGTGTGTGTGTGTGTGTGTGTGTGTGTGTGAAGCTGCATGTCAGCAGCAGCGCATGGCTGGTTAATGATCTATCACTGATCTGGGATCATATGGACCCAAAAAAAAGAGAAACAGAAAGAAAAGTGTTGATGCGCGCGGAACCTAATGAGCTTCAGCCTACAGAGTTTAGAGCGAGGCATAAAACCGGCGCGCGCGAACAGAGTGTGTGTCTGTGAGTGTGTGTGATGGAGAAGTGTGAAGGACGCGCGACGGACAGTCAGTGTGTGTGGAGACGTGTGTACAGTGTGCGTGAGGTGTTGGCGGAGTGTGTGTGTGTGTTGTGTGTGTGTGGACTGGAGTGTGTGTGTGGTTGAAGTGTTGGAGATGTGTGAAGTGTGTGTGTGTGTGTGTGTGTGCACGCTCTGGTGTCTCAGTCTGTGGATGTAGAGCTGGAATCCTGGATGTGAAGGTAAGTGTGTGTTATACTGATCCTCACTGTGTATGGAGTGTGTGTACGGAGTGTAGAGGCTGTGTGTGTGTGTGTGTGTGATGTGGTAGTGTGTGTGTGTGTGTGGTGGTGGGGGGGGGGGGGGGGGGGATTGTAGAGTCTTCTAATCAAGGCTAGGTGTCCCAAAAGCATCGCAGCATAGAACTGGATCATAAATGGTCGAGCGAGCATCCTATGAGAGAGAGAGAGAGAGAGAGAGATAGAGAGAGAGAGAGAGAGAGAGAGAGAGTGAGATAGAGAGAGAGAGAGAGAGAGAGAGAGAGAGAGAGAGAGATAGAGAGAAGAGAGAGAGAGAGAGAGAGAGAGTGAGATAGAGAGAGAGAGAGAGAGAGAGAGAGAGAGAGGCTTGACCAACCGCAGGGCCCAGTCCAGTGTCCCAACAGCTTCCAGAATTACAGAGATAAAGAGAGAGAGAGAGAGAGTGTTGGAAGCGATGCTCGCTCTACCATTTCACAATGATATTTGTGTTAAACGGCTCTGATAAACTATCATCATCATCAGCATCATCATCTTCTTCTCTTCATCATCGTGTTGCGTTCATATGAGCAAAATAAAAACCATACGAATTTAAAAGCTACGATTAACGCTATTATTAGCCAATTATTAGGCTAATAAAATATTACAATTGACCTACTAATCAATTAATAATCAATGGTTTTCAACAGGGAAGTCAGAGAGCACGAGAAACGCCGGCAATCGATGAAAGATAGATCCTTAATAAAATGTCCTAATAGTGAATAAACAGTATTATTAATAAATTAATTAATAAACATTCCTATTAATGATGAGGGTTTCTATTAATCAGCACTATTAATGAATAAATCATTAATAAACAGCCGTAATAACGAACTGAGACCTTAATAAAGCCCCGTTAATAAGCAGAATCATTATAAACAGGGCTAATAATGAATCCAGTCCATTATAACTCGATTAGTCGCGGGGGTAAATAAAGTGAATCGAACACGCGCACAAACTCCTGAATCAATAAACTCCTTCTCTCCGGCGCCATGAATTAATTTGTCAAAACAGCAAAGACACACCACATACCAGCGCAGGAGCTCGTCCGCGTGCACTGCTGGTGGGTTACTGATTAATTACGATTAGAACTGATCAGTGATATTGACTGCACTGTGATTAATGATCGATTAAAGAGACGAATAAAAGGAAAAGTGGCGAACCTCGCGCAGCCCAAGTCTCGAGTGTGTGTGTGTGTGTGGGGGGGGTGGTGTAAGGGCGCGAGGAGGAGCTAATTAGAGAGTGTAGAGGCCCTTCATCCCTCCATCCTACCATCCATCCTATCATCCCTCTATCCCCCCACCTCTATCCCTCCATCTATCCATTCCTCCATCTATCCATTCACCTGTCACTCCATCCTACCATCTACCTCCATCCATCTCTCCCTCCACCCCTACATAAAGCCCTCCATCCACCCATTCCTCCAGCTTCCCTCCATCAGTTCGTTTAAAGCTGAATACTTACTGAGCAGCTCAGACATTCTTGTTTACTCAAAGCAGATCGATCTGCAGACTGAAGCATGTATTATTAACACACACTGCATCACAGAGTGTGTGTGTGTGTGTGTGTGTGTGTGTGTGTGAGAGAGAGAGAGAGAGGAGAGAAGAGAGAGAGAGAGAGAGAGAGAGAGTGTGTGTATAAAGAGGAAGAGAAGAGGAGCAAATGCACCTAACAAATATGAAAAAAGGAAATCGATATAACAGTAGGACAGTACACACACACACACACACACACACACACACACACACACACACACACACACACACGGGACTAATGCACATCTTCGTTCTAGCTGAGCTGATGACCCACCAGGCTGCTGGTGTTTAGATGGTTAATTTGAGAAACTCCTTTGTGGTCCAGACCTCGGCTCCTCTCTCCTGGTGTGTGTGTGTGTGTGTGTGTGTGTCTTTGTGTGTTTCAGTGTGTGTGTTTTAGTGTGTGTGTGTGTGTGTGTGTGTGTGTGTCTTTGTGTGTTTCAGTGTGTGTGTTTTAGTGTGTGTGTGTGTCTTTTAGTGAGTGTGTGTGTTTGTGTGTTTCAGTGTGTGTGTTTTAGTGTGTGTGTGTGTGTCTTTGTGTGTTTTAGTGTGTGTGTTTTAGTGTGTGTGTGTGTCTTTGTGTGTTTCAGTGTGTGTGTTTTAGTGTGTGTGTGTGTGTGTCTTTTAGTGTGTGTGTGTGTTTGTGTGTTTCAGTGTGTGTGTGTGTGTGTGTTTGTGTGTTTGTATGTTTCAGTGTGTGTGTGTGTGTGTGTGTGTTTGTGTGTTTGTGTGTTTGTATGTTTCAGTGTGTGTGTGTGTGTGTGTTTGTGTGTTTGTATGTTTCAGTGTGTGTGTGTGTGTGTGTGTGTGTGTGTGTGTTTACTGGATTTCTACAGCAAGTTATGGTGGAGTAAACCTGAGCAGCTGACCCTGACACAGCTGAGTGTAGACTGAGAGTTCAGCACAGAGAGAGAGAGAGAGAGAGAGAGAGAGAGAGAGAGAGAGAGAGAGAGAGAGAGAGACTCGTTAGAGTAGTCGTTATTTGCTGGAGTGCAGCGCCCCCTGCTGGACAGATGAGGTAAAACCAGCTCTGAAGAAAGTAACGCACTGAAAACTCCCCACAACACACACACACACACACACACACACACACACACACACACACAACTTACAACACACACACACTGCTTACAACACACAGTGAAAGAGTGAGAGACAATAAAGAAGCAAACATGGCAGAGAGAGAGAGAGAGAGAGAGAGAAAGTTTAAGAGAAAGAATGAATGAGAGAGAGCAATAAGGAGAGGATGGGAGAGAGAGAGTTATAGACAATGAAAGAGAGAGAGAGAACAACAGACAGACAGAGAGAGAGACAGTAATAAAGACTAAGAGAGTGAAGGAGGGAAAATGAGAGAGAAGACTGAAAGAGAGAGAGAGAGAGAGAGAGAGAGAGAGAGAGAGAGAATAAGAGAGAATAAGAGAGAGAGAGAGAGAGAGAGAGAGAGAGAGAGAGAATAAGAGAGAATAAGAGAGAGAGAGAATGTAATAGAGAGAGAGTTAGACTTAGTAAGGCATGTAGAGAGACAGAGGATGAGAGAAAGTTAGAGTTAGATGCAGAGAGAGTCAGAGAGAGTTAGAGTGAGGGGGAGAGGGAGAGTTACAGTTAGAGAGAGAGAGAGAGAGAGAGAGAGAGGGTTATTTTGTGGGATTTATCCCACATCTGCTCTCTTGACGTTTCACTTTTCACTCAGTCTGAAGCCGCAGATTTCACATGCAGCAACATCAAAGACCAGCAGCTAAAAAAACCAGCAGCGGCCACATCTGAGCTCCCTGTGGTCAGCGCTAAAACTAAACTGGGGACCAGAGCTTTTTGTTTAGCGCTTTAAACACATGCAGGCTGAACAAATGAATGAGTGAGTGAGTAACCAATCACAGACAAGCAGCCATGGGAACGTAGTGTAGACCATTACACACCAGCAACCCCATGGAAACAATGTCAAACCCTGCATGTAGAGCTCTAATGGAAATCACAGCCATCTGTGTTTCTAATAAAGTGGCCAGTGAGTGGAAGCACAAGGTGGTAGGTGGTTTCCTAATAAAGTGGCCAGTGAGTGGAAGCACAAGGTGGTAGGGGTTTCTAATAAAGTGGCCGGTGAGTGAAAGCACAAGGTGGTTGGGGTTTCTATAAAGTGGCCAGTGAGTGGAAGCACAAGGTGGTAGGGGTTTCTAATAAAGTGGCCAGCGAGTGAAGCACATGGTGGCAGGTGTTTCTAATAAAGTGGCCAGTGAGTGGAAGCACAAGGTGGTAGGGGTTTTCTAATAAAGTGGCTGGTGAGTGAAGCACAAGGTGGTAGGGTTTCTAATAAAGTGGCCAGTGAGTGGAAGCACAAGGTGGTAGGGGTTTCTAATAAAGTGGCCGGTGAGTGGAAGCACAAGGTGGTAGGGGTTTCTAATAAAGTGGCCGGTGAGTGGAAGCACAAGGTGGTAGGGGTTTCTAATAAAGTGGCCGGTGAGTGGAAGCACAAGGTGGTAGGGGTTTCTAATAAAGTGGCCAGTGAGTGGGAAGCACATGGTGGCAGGTGTTTCTAATAAAGTGGCCAGTGAGTGGAAGCACAAGGTGGTAGGGTTTCTAATAAAGTGGCCAGCAAGTGAAGCACAAGGTGGTATGGGTTTCTATAAAGTGGCCAGTGAGTGGAGCACAAGGTGGTAGGGGTTTCTAATAAAGTGGCCAGTGAGTGGAAGCACATGGTGGCAGGTGTTTCTAATAAAGTGGGCCAGTGAGTGGAAGCACAAGGTGGGAGGGGTTTCTAATAAAGTGGCCAGCAAGTGAAGCACAAGGTGGTAGGGGTTTCTAATAAAGTGGCCAGTGAGTGGAAGCACAAGGTGGTAGGGGTTTCTAATAAAGTGGCCAGTGAGTGGAAGCACAAGGTGGTAGGGGTTTCTAATAAAGTGGCCGGTGAGTGGAAGCACAAGGTGGTAGGGGTTCTAATAAAGTGGCCAGTGAGTGGAAGCACAAGGT
>NC_132891.1:3377864-3382864 GCF_030463535.1 Salminus brasiliensis
GAGACTGTTCTCTATGGTTTCAGGGCTGTGGTGTTTGAAGTGTGGGGTTGTGGGTTGTGGTGTTTGAGGGGTGGGGCTGTTCTCTATGGTTTCAGGGCTGTGGTGTTTGAAGGGTGGGGCTGTGGGCTGTGGTGTTTGAGGGGTGGGGCTGTTCTCTATGGTTTCAGGCTGCTGGTGTTTGAAGGGTGGGGCTGTGGGCTGTGGTGTTTGAGGGGTGGGACTGTTCTCTATGGTTTCAGGGCTGTGGTGTTTGAAGGGTGGGGCTGTGGTGTTTGAGGGGTGGGGCTGTTCTCTATGGTTTCAGGGCTGTGGTGTTTGAAGGGTGGGGCTGTGGGCTGTGGTGTTTGAGGGGTGGGGCTGTTCTCTATGGTTTCAGGGCTGTGGTGTTTGAAGGGTGGGGCTGTGGGCTGTGGTGTTTGAGGAGTGGGGCTGTTCTCTATGGTTTCAGCGCTGTGGTGTTTGAAGTGTGGGGCTGTGGTGTTTGAGGAGTGGGGCTGTTCTCTATGGTTTCAGCGCTGTGGTGTTTGAAGTGTGGGGTTGTGGCTGTGGTGTTTGAGGAGTGGGGCTGTTCTCTATGGTTTCAGGGCTGTGGTGTTTGAAGTGTGGGGTTGTGGGCTGTGGTGTTTGAGGAGTGGGCTGTTCTCTATGGTTTCAGGGCTGTGGTGTTTGAGGGGTGGGCTGTTCTCTATGGTTTCAGGGCTGTGGTGTTTGAAGGGTGGGGCTGTGGGCTGTGGTGTTTGAGGGGTGGGACTGTTCTCTATGGTTCAGGGCTGTGGTGTTTGAAGGGTGGGGGCTGTGGTGTTTGAGGGGTGGGGCTGTTCTCTATGGTTTCAGGGCTGTGGTGTTTGAAGGGTGGGGCTGTGGGCTGTGGTGTTTGAGGGGTGGGGCTGTTCTCTATGGTTTCAGGGCTGTGGTGTTTGAAGGGTGGGGCTGTGGGCTGTGTGTTTGAGGGGTGGGGCTGTTCTCTATGGTTTCAGGGCTGTGGTGTTTGAAGGGTGGGGTTGTGGGTTGTGGTGTTTGAGGGGTGCAACTGTTCTCTATGGTTTCAAGTTTCTGTGGTGTTTGAGGGGTGGGACTGCACTGTGTGAGGGCGGGGGCTGTGATGTTAGAGGGGTGGGGCTTCATTGTGTGAGGGCCCGGGGCTGTGGGCTGTGGTGTTTGAGGGGTGGGGCTGTTCTCTATGGTTCCAGAATGTGGTGTTTAATGGGCGGGTCTCTACTATGTGAGGGGCAGGGCTATGGTGTTTAAGGGGTGGGCTGTTCTCTATGGTTTAGGGGCTGGGGTGTTTAATGGGTGGGGCTGTGCTGTGTCGGGGTGGGGCTGTTCTCTATGGTTTAAGGGCTGTGGTGTTTAAGGGGTGGGGCTGTGCTATGTAAGAGGTGGGCTGTTCTCTATGGTTTAAGGGCTGGGGTGTTAGATTAGCGGGGCTGTACTGTGTGAGGGGCGAGGGCTTATGGTGTTTAGGGGATGGGGCTGTTCTCTATGGTTTAAGGCTGGGGTGTTTGATTAGCGGGGCAGTACTTGTGTGAGGGGCAGGGCTGTGGTGTTTAAGGGGTGGGCTGTGCTGTGTCTGGAGTGGGGCTGTTCTCTATGGTTCCAGGACAGTGCTATGTAAGGGGTGGGGCTGTTCTCTATGGTTTAAGGGCTGGGGTGTTTGATTAGCGGGGCTGTACTGTGTGAGGGGCGAGGCTATGGTGTTTAAGGGGATGGGGCTGTTCTCTATGGTTTAAGGGCTGGGGTGTTTGATTAGCGGGGCTGTACTGTGTGAGGGGCGAGGCTATGGTGTTTAAGGGGTGGGGCTGTTCTCTATGGTTCCAGGACCGTGCTATGTAAGGGGTGGGGCTGTTCTCTATGATTTCAGGGCAGTGGTGTTTGATTAGCGGGGCTGTACTGTGTGAGGGGCAAGGCTATGGTGTTTAAGGGGTGGGGCTGTTCTCTATGGTTCCAGACCGTGCTATGTAAGGGGTGGGGCTGTTCTCTATGATTTCAGGGCAGTGGTGTTTGATTAGCGGGGCTGTACTGTGTGAGGGGCGAGGCTATGGTGTTTAAGGGGTGGGGCTGTTCTCTATGGTTCCAGGACCGTGCTATGTAAGGGGTGGGGCTGTTCTCTATGATTTCAGGGCTGTGGTGTTTGACGGGCAGGTCTGTGCTATGTGAGGGGCGGGGCTATGGTGTTTAAGGGGTAGTCTTCCTCATGTCTTATCTTTTGTTAGTTTCGTCCGTTTTCTGTTTCTGTGTTTGTGTTTATTTAACTGTTCTATTCGTCTGGCAATAAGCTACCTTCCACGCTCGTGCCATTAAAGCCCTGCTGAAGTGAACTACGAGAGAGAGAGAGAGAGAGAGAGAGAGAGAGAGAGACTATGAAAGAGGATAGAGGGGGGTTACTTGTACGGGAATAAGGCCGGTATATAAATCTACTGGGGAATTGGGGGTGCAGAGATGAAATATGTTCCCCGGATGTAGAGCAATGTGAAAAAACTCACAAACGCCAAGGGATAACAAATCTCTGCTGCTAAATAAACACACAGCTCCGTACCAACCATCATCTGGGATATGAATCGCAACAAAGACGCATCCATACCACCCCCACCCAGCCAAACACACACTCACCCCCTCCTGCGCCTCTGCGCTTGCTCATTTCTTATGTTTATGTATTCGTCTGTTTGTGTGTGTGTTTGTTGAGCCAAATTGGAAGAAAGTGCTAGTTGGGGCTGTGGGAGATGTTTATTGGTTTTACAGATGAAATGTGATTTTCTTGCCTTAAATGGTTTTGTCGGCATGAGTGTGTGAATGTGTGTGTGTGTGTGTGTGTGTGTGTGGGTGCGGGCTGGTGTATGTGTGAGAGGTGTTCTAAGTAATGGTTGCTCAAATGGGAATTGATAATCAAATATCACCACTCAGTTCGGAAAAGTCCCGCACACGGATCGGATTAAATAAGGTGAAATGAAAAAGATGAAAGATTTGGCCGGCAGCGATGCATCACACACACACACCTGGGCTCAGAGTGCATTCATCTCACCGCCATTAAACAGAAGTGCATTAAGGGTCCATATCAGAGAGAGAGAGAGAGAGAGAGAGAGAGAGAGAGACAGAGAATAACAAGACTATCTAAACAGCCCTATAGAAAAAGAATAGAGAGAGAGAGAGAGAGAGAGAGAGAGAGTAAAGAGAGAGAGAGAGAGAGAGAGAGAGAGAGAGAGAGAGAGAGAGAGTGGTATGGTAAAGCGGCAGAGAAGAAAGAGTGAAAAGTAAAAGAGAGAGAAAGAACACCTCTTCTAACGATGCATTCAGCTACTTGAAGTTGCACCCATTGCTGCTTACACAGCTTGTCTAGTGCCTGTAGAGAAGAAGTACTGCCATTACAATAGGACTCTCTGAAGCAGATCAGCATCATCAACCTAGTATTGGCACCATGCTGCCTGGTAATGCCAGGCATGGGCTAGTAGAGGGGGGTATGAAGCCCCCCAGCAAGGAGGAGCTGTGGAGCAGTGGAAAAACTGTGTTCTCTGGAATGATGGATGGTGGTGAGCTCCATCCAGTACCTCTAGGATGAGTTGAGGAGTTGGGGATGAGGTTGAGGGTGCTCATCATCCAACATCCTGACCTTACTAATGAAGGCTGTTATGGCTGAATGCAATCAGATCCTCACAGCAATCAATGCTTCTCCAAAATCCAGCAGACAGCTGAAAGAGACTTATTTTTGTTACTCCAACAAAAGGAAGATCAACTCGTTTGAATACCCGGAATGAGCAAATGTCCCAATACTTTTGTCCACATAGTGTAGAAATTAGAAGACTGGAAGGGGGGCTTTATACCCCTCTACTAGCCCACGCCTGGCATTAGGCAGCATGGTGCTGATAGGTTCATTGTGTTGATCTGCTCCAGAGAGTCCTATTGTATTGGCAGTACCTCAAGCTGTGTGTGTGTGTGTGTGTGTGTGTATTTGCATATCTGTGTCAGCAATGAGTGCAACTTAAAGCAGCTAAATGCATTCATTAGAGGGGTGTCCACAAACATTTGGACATATAGAGCAGCTAATGCAACCATACTGTGTTCTACCGTAAACACACACCAACACACACACACTCTCTCTACTCACGCTTCACTACTCTTATCTCCTCATTAACACCCGATATTGGAGGGATTTCTGGGAAGCAGAGCCTCAGCAGGCGGTTTATCAGGCAGAGCAGAGAGAGTGCATTAGGCCCGTTAGAGCTCAGAGCTGTGCTCAGCCGCTCTCGCCCACCCAGCACTTACTAAACTAACCCCTCCTTTACACACACACACACACACACACACACACACACACAGACACACAGACAGACACACACTGCACTCGCTTTGTTTGTATCTGTTGTTGTTGTTTATCTAACTCACTCTCGTTCGCTCAGTGCGGCTGTTTTCTGCACAGGGCTTTACAGGCCGCCTAATTGGGTCCAGGCGAACGCTGAATGGTGTGGAGTGGATGAATATTAGACCCCGTTTGTTTACAAACAGTTGATGTATGGTGGGCCCACCCTGCAGTGATGAATGCTTTTTAAAAATTTCCCCCCTTTTATCAATCGGCCAACAAACCCATGTATCACTGCCAGCGTCGCCCGTAGGCCACATACATTAAATAACTGGCCCTTATCTTCCTCTCTTCTCCTATTAACACTGTTACTCTCTCTCTCTCTCTCTCTCTCTCTCTCGTTCTCTCCCTCTCTCGCTCTCTCTCTCTCTCTCGCCCTCTCTCCCTCTCTGTAGGTAACACTGCCAAACACTTAAGTGCAGTAGTGGCACTGATGTTGATACACAGCCCCCCCCCCCTCTCTCTCTCTTTCAGTAAAACACTCTAAAATATAGACAGATAGGTAGATAGGTAGACAGACAGATAGACAGACAGACAGACAGAAAGACCAGATAAACAGACAGATAGACAGAAAAATAGAGAGACAGACAGACAGACAGACACATAGACAGACAGACAGAAAAATAGATAGACAGACAGATAGATAGAT
>NC_132891.1:3390364-3552864 GCF_030463535.1 Salminus brasiliensis
CTCAGACTGAGCAACTAAGATGACAATAGATGATTTGAACATGAGCACGAGGAGGAACCACTGAGAGGAACCAAGAAATTAAACAGGAACATGAGGAGGAACCACTGAGAGGAACCAAGAAATTAAACAAGAACATGAGGAGGAACCACTGAGAGGAACCAAGAAATTAAACAAGATCATGAGGAGGAACCACAGAGAGGAACCAAGAAATTAAACAAGAACATGAGAGGAACCACTGAGAGGAACCAAAAAATTAAACAAGATCATGAGGAGGAACCACTGAGAGGAACCAAGAATTAAACGAGATCATGAGGAGGAATCACTGAGAGGAACAAGAAATTAAACAAGATCATGAGGAAGAACCATTGAGAGGAACCAAGAAATTAACGAGAAGTTCTTTAACATCATGAGGAAGATCCAGTGAGAGGAACCAAAACTCAAATGGAAAAACTCTTTAAGACTGTGATGAGTTCCCACTGAGGGGAACCAAGAATTTAAAAGAAGACACTCTCTAAGAGCATGAGGAGAACCCACTGAGAGGAACCAAGACTCAAATGGAGATGCTCATGATGAGGAACCACTGAGATGAAGCAAGAAATTAAATGAGAACATGAGGAGGAACCACTGAGAGGAACCAAGAAATTAAACAAGATCATGAGGAGGAACCACAGAGAGGAACCAAGAAATTAAACAAGATCATTAGGAGGAACCACTGAGAGGAACCAAGAAATTAAATGAGATCATTTACAAACACAATTCAAGAGTTTCAAAATGATACAGCTCAGACTGAGCAACTAAAAATGACAATATGACTGATGATTTTAACATGAGCATGAGGAGGAACCACTGAGAGGAACCAATAAATTAAACAGGAACATGAGGAGGAACCACTGAGAGGAACCAAGAAATTAAACAGGAACATGAGGAGCAACCACTGAGAGGAACAAGAAATTAAACAGGAACATGAGGAGGAACCACTGAGAGGAACCAAGAAATTAAACAGGAACATGAGGAGGAACCACTGAGAGGAACCAAGAAATTAAACAAGAACATGAGGAGGAACCACTGAGAGGAACCAAGAAATTAAACAAGATCATGAGGAGGAACCACAGAGAGGAACCAAGAAATTAAACAAGAACATGAGGAGGAACCACTGAGAGGAACCAAAAAATTAAACAAGATCATGAGGAGGAACCACTGAGAGGAACCAAGAAATTAAACGAGATCATGAGGAGGAATCACTGAGAGGAACCAAGAAATTAAACAAGATCATGAGGAAGAACCATTGAGAGGAACCAAGAAATTAACGAGAAGTTCTTTAACATCATGAGGAAGATCCAGTGAGAGGAACCAAAACTCAAATGGAAAAACTCTTTAAGACTGTGATGAGTTCCCACTGAGGGGAACCAAGATTTAAAAGAAGACACTCTCTAAGAGCATGAGGAGAACCCACTGAGAGGAACCAAGACTCAAATGGAGATGCTCATGATGAGGAACCACTGAGATGAAGCAAGAAATTAAATGAGAACATGAGGAGGAACCACTGAGAGGAACCAAGAAATTAAACAAGATCATGAGGAGGAACCACAGAGAGGAACCAAGAAATTAAACAAGATCATTAGGAGGAACCACTGAGAGGAACCAAGAAATTAAATGAGATCATTTACAAACCACAATTCCAGAGTTTCAAAATGATACAGGCTCAGACTGAGCAACTAAAATGACAATATGACTGATGATTTTAACATGAGCATGAGGAGGAACCACTGAGAGGAACCAATAAATTAAACAGGAACATGAGGAGGAACCACTGAGAGGAACCAAGAAATTAAACAGGAACATGAGGAGCAACCACTGAGAGGAACCAAGAAATTAAACAGGAACATGAGGAGGAACCACTGAGAGGAACCAAGAAATTAAACAAGATCATTAGGAGGAACCACTGAGAGGAACCAAGAAATTAAACAAGAACATGAGGAGGAACCACTGAGAGGAACCAAGAAATTAAACAAGATCATGAGGAGGAACCACAGAGAGGAACCAAGAAATTAAACAAGAACATGAGGAGGAACCACTGAGAGGAACCAAAAAATTAAACAAGATCATGAGGAGGAACCACTGAGAGGAACCAAGAAATTAAACGAGATCATGAGGAGGAATCACTGAGAGGAACCAAGAAATTAAACAAGATCATGAGGAAGAACCATTGAGAGGAACCAAGAAATTAACGAGAAGTTCTTTAACATCATGAGGAAGATCCAGTGAGAGGAACCAAAACTCAAATGGAAAAACTCTTTAAGACTGTGATGAGTTCCCACTGAGGGGAACCAAGATTTAAAAGAAGACACTCTCTAAGAGCATGAGGAGAACCCACTGAGAGGAACCAAGACTCAAATGGAGATGCTCATGATGAGGAACCACTGAGATGAAGCAAGAAATTAAATGAGAACATGAGGAGGAACCACTGAGAGGAACCAAGAAATTAAACTAGAAATTATCTAAGATCACGAGGAAGAACCACTGAGAAGAACCAATAAATTAAACGAGAACATGAGGAGAACCCATTGAGAGGAACCAAGATTTAAAAGAAGACACTCTCTAAGAGCATGAGGAGAACCCACTGAGAGGAACCAAGACTCAAATGGAGATGCTCATGAGGAGGAACCACTGAGAGAAACCAAAACTCAAATGAAAAAAATCTTCAAGACTATAAGGAGGAACCACTGAGAGGAACCAAAACTCAAATAGACTCTCTAAAATCATGGGGAAGAACCGCGAGAGGAACCAAGATTTAAAAGAAACTTCTTTAGGGAATGAGGAGAACCCACTGAGAGGAACCAAGTCTTAAATGGAGATGTTCATGGGCAGAAACCACTGAGAGGGACCCAGATTTAAAAGAAGAAGCTCTCTAAGAGCATGAGGAGGAACCACTGAGAGGAACCAAGTCTCAAATGAAGAAACTCTCAAAGGGAACCAGAGGCTCCAATGGAAATAGGGGATTCTATCCACCAATGGGAGTGCAGCTAGGTTCAGGATAGGACAGAATCTGGAAGATAAGCCCAGGCACAATCTTATCAATCTATTAGACAAAATAAGCGTCCCATCAATAAGCTAAAGAACCTTAAGGAACCTTTAACGGTTGTATGACACGGGTTTGAAGGTTTTATGGTTTTCTATGGGCTGGTTTGCAGAATCGAGAAAAAGTAACCCAACCAATCAGATTCTGAGGTCAGTACTGACTGTTGTTCAGTGGTCTCTACAGTTTAATGACAAAAGCAGTGTTGACAGTCTCTCTCTCTCTCTCTCTCTCTCTCTCTCTCTCTCTCTCTCTCTCTCTCTCTGCAGTGAAGCTGTCAGAACAGGACTGTGATTCATGGCCCATATTGCTGGCCTGCTGGGTGGCTCTTTAGAGGCTGGAGAATGGGACCCATGAGGGGCTGGGAGATACTCGGCGTCAGGATTGAACCAAGAGTGACGTTCTGGAGCCCCATGAGGGGAAACCGGCAGTGGCAGTGGAGGCAGTGGAGGTGTCTGTGGTGGGTGGCAATGCTTATTTATCCTTTCTCTACTCGAGTCAGTGAGTCGGGAGAGTGCGGTGCAGAAATCTTGATGGATCCGGTTCAGTGAAAGCTTTCAGGAGCCTCAGGTTGGTCACAGCAAGTCACATTGCGCTCCATCAGGCTCCTGCAACTGATCCAGAATGCAGTGGCACGGGTCAGGTCGGGTCGGGTCGTCTTTAACACTTCTTCTAACTTCAGCCATGTTCATGTTCAGCTCCTCCTCTGCTGCTGCGTTCTCTCTTCACTGGCGTCCTGTAGCTGCTGCCCAGGTCATCAGATTCAGACCCCTGACTCTGGCCTACAGAGCCAAGCCTGGACCAGCCAGCCCCTCCGTACTTGATGGCAAACCAGCAAAGGCATCAGCTACGTCAGCATAGGCTGTATTTACGCTAGCTGGTAACGGGTACTGTGGTACTGATAGCACAAGCTTGTAGAACGAGTGCTGCGGAATCGCCAATATAACTATGAGTTCTAGCTATAGCTCACACTCAGTTTTATGGGTTCTAGGTGACACAGTTTGGAGAGTTCTTGCTATAGTTTACGGGTAGTTTCGTGAGTTCGAGGTTACATTTAGTTTTATGAGTTCTAGGTCACATATAATTTATAAATTCTAGGCCACATATAGTTTCATATGTTCTAGCTCACATATAGTTTTATATGTTCTAGGTCACATGTAGTCTTATGAGTTTTAGGTCACATATAGTTTTATATGTTCTAGGTCACATGCAGTTTTATAAGTTCTAGGTCACACATAGTTTTATGAGTTCTAGTTCACACATACTTTTTTCTGAGTTCTAGGTCACATGATTTTATAAGTTCTAGCTCACATATAGTTTTATATGTTCTAGGTCACATGTAGTCTTATATGTTCTAAGTCACATATAATTTGAAAAGTTCTAGTTCACAAATTATTTAATATGTTCTAGGTCACATATAATTCTATGAGTTCTAGGTCACATTTAATATGATAAGTTCTAGTTCACAAATGGTTTTATATGTTCTATGTTACATGTAGTTCTATGAGTTCTAGGTCACATATAATTTTATGAGTTCTGGTTCACATAAAATTGTATATGTTCTAGGTCACATGTAGTTCTATGAGTTTTAGTTCACACATAGTATAATATTGTGTAGGTCACATATCATTTTATGAGTTCTAGGTTACATATACCGCAATGAGTTCTAGGTTACATATAGTTTTATATGTTCTAGGTCACATGTAGTTTTATGAGTTGTAGGTCACATGTAGTTCAATGAGTTCTAGGTCATGTGTAGTTTTATGTCACAAGAAATATTTAATGCATGTGTGTGACAGTAATATTATTACTACTATTAATAATAATAATCCCTCCTTAGTAATATTATAAGGCAAGCAGAGGGGTACAGACGTGCCCCTCTAAATTCTCTGCATGCCCCCAGTACAACAAGTAGTCTGAAAAGCCTCTGGCTAAGATGTTTCACAAACCAGGACTTTTCAGTTATCCAGATAATTTAGGCCCATAATTCAAGCCTGGCCAACTGGGGGCAGTTCTTACATTTGGCTCGAATTATGCAGCTTACTGAGGAATCCTGCTTCATAACATCCAGAAAATATGCAGGCAAATTATGTGGAAAATGCAACGAGGGACTTCCAGCAGTCCTGACCTCCACATTAGCTGTGTAACAATAATCCTTGTTAATTTGATTTATGCAGCCAATGAGGCGGTCCGCTGCTACATATGTAATCTCCCTCCTTCCCTCCCTACTTAGAAACAATAACAACAACAATAACAACAATAAAACTGGCCCATCGATCCTGCCTCCCCGAGGCCGCGTGCTACAGCGCCGCACGCCGTTGACTCATTGTGAAGGTGCGACGCGCCAAATCCATAATTAGACTCTTTTGTTGGCCCTGTTGTTGTTGAAAATGTAATTATGAAAGATGAAACGCAGCCTTCAATGAGATCGCTGTAAAATAGCATAATTAATATGGGGATTTTTTTTTGAGAGAGAGAGAGACAGAGAACAATTCCGCTTTACGGGGCCCCCGCGTCGCCGGTGAAATTAATTAAGTGTGCCAGGATTTATGAGAGAGGCGCCGAAATGAAAAGAATTAATCGGAGGCCGAAGATGGATGGGGGCTGGAAAATGATGACGCCCGGTTATGGGCCGAGAACTAACCGCTTTAGGGGCGAATGGGTGGGGGGGTGCTGACGCAATTACACACCCTGAACCAACAGCTGGGGCGGGCCTGGGACGGGCTAATTTCTTTGGCTGGGTCTCTTCCGTATCAATCTAACCCCACCATTTCTCCCAGCACAACTCATCATCCTCTCCCTGTTTGCAAAGCCTGAGATGAGAGCCAGAACTGCACTCATACACTTTTTTCATGTCATAATTTTATATATATATATATATATATAATTATGTATATATAGCAGATGCATCTTCATTAATTGTTGTAAATATGATTTGTGAGTTTGATCATTTTACATTTGATTTAAACCTAAAAACTGAACTTTATGAGAACTTGCATATCATTAGCATAGCAGAGGTCATAGCAGAGGTCATATGCAATGTCACTCAGAAACCTGGCCATTTTTCACTTCTTGACATGACATAAACCTGAACGTTGTTCTTTGAATGTTATTGGAAATTTCATGATGAACGGACCAATAGAAATGTTCTAAAATGACCTGGGATAAAATCGTTTCCATTGATTTCCATTGAAAGTTAGGAAACCTTCTCCTGTAAAGAGCTGTCATGTCCTCTAACAACATGTCATGTTACTATTATCAGTAACCATCATGACTTTTATTCATTTACATTGAGCAGTGGTGGCTCAGCGGTTAGAGCTCCGGGCTGTCGATAACAGGGTTGTGGGTTTGATTCCCGGGCTCGGCAAACTGCAGCTGTTGGGTCCTTGAGCAAGGCCCTTTACTCTCTCTGCTGCCCAATCTGTCATGACGACTTTTTACAGGAGGAGGAAAGAATCTTCTTAACCGTCAATGAAAATCAATGTAAAAAGATTTCATTCCAAGTCATTTTGGTGCATTTCTATTGGTCCATCGTAAAATTCTGATCATATATAAAAAACAACCGCCTGATTCATATTATAGCAAAAAGTAAATGTAGATACAAGGTTACGTATGTATACGTAAAAAAAACAGCTATTTAATCCTGGATTGCTACACGCCATGCAGATTTACTACAGGCACTACATTTCCCATAATGCACCAATAAAAAAGTTCAAATTAAGAGATCGTATACTGAGTTAATAATGGGCAGTTCCGAACCAGGTATAGATGTTCTCCTCTGAAACCATCCGAGAGGGAGAGGGGGGTATCTCAAAAGCTGATCTGCACCAAGAGCCCTTCCAGCTTCAAGTACGGCTCGGCTCGACCTGCCATCCTTTAAGATCCACGGAAGACGAGCGTCCAGACTTTTTACTGTCCTGCATCAAAGTGGTGAAACGAACTTCCCCTGGGTGTCCGAACAGCAGAGTCCAACGCTCGCTGTCCTCAAACCCAGACTGACGACTCTCCTCTTCTGAGAGTACTCAGGTGAAGAGAAGAGTACTATGGTCTCCTTACTGACTTGTGTTTAGTAGAGTCTAAGATTAGAGGAGCTTTGAATTCCAGTCTATTTAAACTATCTGAGGTTCTTCTTGAGTAAATGTAAATCCACACTGTTGTTAATATGACTACAGTGCTATAATGGACCATCAGATACAAGGAAAACCAAAAGCAATGGTTCAATATAGCATCAAAAATGGTTCCACCATTGTTATGTGTCAGAGAACCCTGTTTCAGTCCTACATAGAACCCCTTTTGCTTGTTGTTAAGAACCCAAGGCGTCTAATGAGGCCACACCTTCCCTTCAGAGGGCTGAAGAGCCTTTAGTTCTAACAAAGTTTGCAAACCTTTCCATCAAGAGAAGGAGAAGGTTCCTTAGATCTTCCGAAAGGTTCTTCACAATAATACAAGGTTCTCCCATGGCACCGCTCGAAGAACCCTTGTAGGACCTTCATTTTTAAGACTGGGGTCAGAAAAACCAGAGCCAAAAATGAGTCATTCTTCGCCCTGCTCCCACCACACATTCCTTATCCTCCACTCCCACTCCACTAAGCCTGAGAAGATCTCCAGACCTCCACTCGTTCTTCTCCTTCACGTTCCTGCAACGTTTCGCAATCACGGTTGCAGCATCATTAATTGAGCTCAGAGACACAGTCCGGCTGCATTTCTCCTCATCATTGACAGTTAATGACTCTTTTCCCTCCTTAGTGTTCAGTTAATGGAGACAAATATGAGGACATGCAAACCATCGCTTAATTGAAACACATCATGGTAACAGTTCAGCCAATCGTTGGCTGGTAGAAAGGATTCTGGAGTCCAGAGCTTAACCTGATAAGTCACATATTTTGGCTGTACTTTCAAATCCATCCAGCATAGTTTTATAATTAAAACCTAATGAAAATGTAAAAGTATTGGGACAAAAGTATATGGACACCACAGTATATGGGTTTAAACCCCAGGTCATGCTGCTTGCCATCAGCATCTGGAGTCCAAAAGAGCATAACTGGCCATAGGAATGGATTGATGGCACCTCCTCCCCGCATCACTCTTAGTGTCATGTTGGTCAACGCAGGTATCCGTTAGCTGTTGTATCAGAGCTGAGGGGCTGTGCTTTCCTCCGATTGACACACTTCATGTGTCAGAGGAGACATGTGCTAGTCCTCTCTCTTCTGCTGGTGATAGTGGGGATTTACATGATTAACCTTCCATACTGGGTAGAAAATTAAAAAGAAAAAGTATTTGGACACCTGCTCATTCAAAATTTCTTTTGAAATCAAAACTATTAAAACAGCAGATCCTGCTTTTGTTGGAGGAACTGTCTCTACAGGTCCAGAGAAGAAATCTTACTAGATTTTGGAGAAGGATTGCTGTGAGGATTTGATTGCTGGCATTGTGCTGCAGCATGGTGCAAATCAGCTCATGATGTCTTATATTCTATTGGCTGTGCTTTTTTTCTACAGTGTGTGTGCATTTGCACATCTGTGTCAGCAATGCATGCATTCATTTCAAGGGGTGTCCAAAAATATTTGGACATGTATGTGTATTGTTAAAAAACTTATGAATGCCCCCCCCACACACACACCCAATAGTCTTGTATTGCAGCTATGTTGTCTAGTCTATTCATGCCCTCCTGTCATGCTGAACGTGAAGCTTCGTACAAGCTCCTAATGAAATGTCATGACGCACCATTAAGCCTGAATTGCTTAATTTTCAGTAATGAACAGACTAGTTAGCGCCTCTCCCGCGCAGGCCTGTGTCCTGGACCCAGAAGAGGAAGAGCTTCACGGGCTATGTGACTGCAGCGCAGCGGGTCTTGACACTCAGCGTCTTTGGCAGCAGAAAAATTGTTCCTGACCTCTTCCCTCCCTCCTCCTGTCGTCCCGGCGGATTAACCGGAGCCGCGGACCCGTAGCAGATTATTAGGCCTTTCAGTGCAGGGGTTGATGGGAGCCTCCCGGAGCGCTGTGATGGCTCTAATGGACGACTAATTGGCCAACTCCTCTGTCCCAGCACAGCGCCACAGAGTCTGAGAGAGTGCAGAGGGACGGGACAGTGAGTGTGTGCATGTGTGTGTGTGTGTGTGACTGTGTTTGTTTTTGTATGTTTTTTGGGAAAGAAAAAAAATGTGGACTGTGATATACTGAAAGGACAAAAGTATTGGGACACCTGCTCCTTCATGGTTTCTTCTGAGCTTTTGTTGGAGGAACTGTCTCTACTGTCCAGGGAAGAAGGTTGTCTACTAGATATTGGAGGAGGATTGCTGTGAGGATTTGATTGCATTCAGCTAGGAGAGCGTTCATGAGGTCACCACCCCACCTCATCATAGGTTCATGTTTATAATCTGCTTCAGAGAGTCCCATTCTATTGGCAGTACCTTTCTACAGGCACTAGCCCAGCTCTATGTGTGTGTGTATGCATTTGCACATCTGTGTCAGCAGTCAATGCATTCATTAGATAGGGTGTCCACAAATATTTGGACACACATATATACCTAAATGTCCTTACACTGTATAAAAACAAAACTGTGTGTGTGCGTGTGTGAGGGGGGTCGGTATGGTAGTAATTAGCCCCCCTACACACAGACAAGATAAATGAAGGCTTGGTGGGCGTCCCGTTCCAGGACAGTTGATTGGGCAGGTAGTCTCAAGCCTCTGGAGCGTGTCCATAGCCGGTAATTAACTACACACACCACTCATCCCTGTCTGTGTGTGTGTGGGGGGGGTCTATGTGTGTGTGTACCCAGTACTCCCACTTAGGAGGGTGCCTTTAGCTACAAATTGGCTTCCATTGTCAGGCTTGTAGAGTGATTATGAAATATTGTTTAATTTGCTGGGCGGCAGAGTCGCAGGGGCTGATTTTGATGAATCGAGCGTTTTCGTTTCATCATCCGTTTATTGTCTTGCGGAGTGAGACCCACGTGCGGGGCGTCTGGGTGGCGTTCAGGGAGGGGAAGTGGGAAGATTGAGACGAACATGGGCCGCTTTTAAATAAATCTCACCAATCACGGCTTCTGATCGTCCTCGGCGTGGGACAGATGACTTCCCCAGAGCCGCTTTCCCCTCACTGCATTAATAATGAGACGAACACCTGAAATCTGACATCATCTACAACATGGTGAGAACAAAAAGAGGAAGAGGAAGATAAATGATAGATCAGGAAGGAACTAAGTAGAGTAGAAATAAGGCGCCTATAGAAGAAGAAATAGCTGAATTTAAAAACACCAGAATATTTACTAATGCACATTTTAACATATTGATTATTAAGACTAGCATATACAATCAAAAAGTGCAATAAAATATGATGGCAATGTTTTTTAACTGAATGACGTAAAGGTGGTTGATGTGGCATTTTTTCACGGCAAACTGGGGTTCGATTACCAAGTCAGGCAAGCCCACCACACTACACCTTTAAGAGTCCTCAGGTATGACTCCTAACCAATGAGCTATCAGGTCTAAAACATAGCTATGCTACTAAAACACCATACCAGCTATAACATATACAAAAACATTTGGATTTGGAAAAATGCATGCTAGTTTGCTAGTTGCAGTATCTGCATGACCGTCCATTCGTTTTATATATACATACATATATATATATATATATATATATATATATATATAAACGAACAGTCCAAGGGTTATTTCTTTGTCCATGCAGTATAAAGAACATCAGTCTTCTTTAAATGATGTAACCCCAGTAAGCTAAAAGCAGGCAGTCAGTCATAGGTGTGTAAGTCCCTGTAGTTACGAGAGTGAGGAATGGACGTTGGCCCACATACAGACTCTAAAACATTGAGGAGGTTAAAAAACAATGTAATAGTTACCCCATCATTCAGCGTGTATGGGAGGCCAGTTGCAGACTAAGCCAAAGTTTGCACCTGTGTGTGTGGGCATGGGGGCGGCCCCAGCCGCTCTAATTGATTTAATGCTTATCGACAGAGACCCGGCAAAACAGCCTCTCCGTCTTCCCCAGATTGAATTAAACACCTTTTATGGTGGAAATCAATAGACTGAGGATGACTGGGGGTGTGTGTGGGTTATATATATAGAGAGAGAGTGCGTTATGATATGTAGACGTAGCGAGATATGTCTTCTGGGTGAGAAAGAATTCAACGCCCTGTTGTAATTCAGGCAAATCAATGCTTTTAAAGCATTTAGTCGCAGCCAGTAATGAACTACTGTCAAAATAGGCCTGCGAAGCAATATATGGCAACAGCGTGTATCAATCAGAATTACAGACGAACAGGGCATTGCAAGGCCAAGAGCGGGGGCAGAGGGGCAGAAAAAGAGGTAGTCCACTAAGTTGCTTAACGTTTTTATAGTTGCTTTAGTGACGGATAGTGAAAAGGCATGAAAGCACTGGTAGACCTCAGAGCTTTGAATGGCTGTAGCCATTTACGTACATTTTGAGATTAAAATTAACAATAATTGCTATAATCAGTAAATCTTTTGATTGATTAGTCAATTAATAATTAAACTATTATTATTTAAGTTCTGTCAAAGCAAATTCTTCTGACACAAAAGATCCGACATATGATTTTTTTGGTTGTTGTTTGTATGTTTGGTCATTATTTGGTTTGGCAGTCAAATGCATCTCCAATCATTCAGCCTCTTCCTGTGCTGTGCTAAGGATGGTGGCTGCTCCGAAATTCGCAATTTTACCTGCGTATGCATTTCGTCAAACTTAAGGGAAGGCAACAGCTTCAGTGTTCAGTGTTGGACAGAAACCATATCTTCCTGAAGGGGATTTGAATGATGTAGAAATGTAATGTTTAAAGGAATTATCACTCACCCAATATAGAGTATAATCTATACCCCAATCTATAATCAACTGTACAAATAGGAAATGTCACATGCCAATTCATGGACCCAGACAGATCTTAAGAAACATTTGAGAGACCCAATTCACACTTTTATTAGTATTACAGGATTCCAACCAGTGACCAGTACCACAGTGCTGGCCAATCACAGTCTCTGTTTTTCTTACTGAAGCAGTCCAGGTGAGATCATCAATTGACAAATCGGAATCTATCAAAGCACCACCTGCCACCCCCTCATGGCAACAGATACTGATATCGTAATGTCATTTTACCATCTCCTTAATCACCAATAACTCAATCAGTGTCAACCGGTAACCGTCGTTGATCAACTCTGCGATCTTTGCTGATTGGTTTATGAGGATGAACCCAATCACTGCTCCAAACCTGGCCGCATGACATCATCACGGTGCAATCGGCATATCCCGAGTGGCGCTTTTGGCCGTAACGTCAGCCCTAGCAATTTCCCTAACTATTCGTACGAGTGCAGCTAAGGAACTCATTAGAAAGCCGATTAACTGAGCCGGGGGGTATCAGGTTGAGCTTTGTGGTTTATTATGTCATGGCCTATTAGTATTCAAAAAGTGTGCTTGGTTTCCATTAATGCAATATTCACGAGCGTCCACCGCTGTGCCAATGTGCAACTACAGGCCTGGTCATCTTCAGTGATTCGGAGGGCAGCAATATAAACGGCTTTTAAACCGTTGAGAAACGTAGAAACTCGTAAACACCATCGTTCAGTAAATTATATAGAGAGATGCACAGGCATAAGATAAAATCATATTTGAAGAGCAAATAAATAAACACTGATGATGGTTTGACAGAATTACATGATCACCTGAGTATAACAGACCACACTGAGTCTACTAAGTATTAGTAGCTAGTAGCTTACTGGCATTATTATAGTCATGTTGGTTATAAATGTGCTACAGTTGCACTCAAATATCAATCAAGCCCCAATGCAAATCAGGTTTACTAGCAAAAATTTACAAACATCCAGCTGTTTGCAATCAACCAATCAAACCAGGCCAATTTAAATATCTCAACACAACTAATAGAACAAGCTCTTTCTCCAAATTTAACACAAAATGCCACTTTTAATGACGACTGCGGTCTCAGAATTACTCAACCCCTCCTTCTTTAATACTTAGTACAGAACCCTTCTGCTGTTCTGACCTGCTGCCGTCATAACGGCATAGCCAGACACCAGCTTTCCAGCTTCTGCAACAGTCTTGCTCTACAGAGTTCAGGTCAGTTGACTGTCACAGCCACTCCAGAATCCCCCAGGACTTCTTCTGAAAGCAAGCCTTGGTGGAATTTGAGGTCCGCTTGGGATCATTGTCCTGTTGAAAGGTCCAGAGACGCCCAAGCTTCAGCTTCTTTGCAGAAGGCATGAGGTTTTCTTCTAGGATAATCTCCTTGATGCTTGACTGAATCCATCTTGACTTCCATACGCTGCAGGTTTTCAGGGCCAGAGGAAGCACAGCAGCACCTGAGCACCTGGTTCTGTTCTGTTTCACATGCTAAGAGGATTGCATGATGCTAACTGGACGGCTTAATAATCATACACTTGCCTTAAACCATGTGGAGGTGTTCAGTAAACTTGAATAGACTCGAATAGAAAGTTTTTTTGCAAAAAACATGGACTAAAGTTTCGTTAATGTGGTGAAAAGTCACAACTGCCATTACTGTAGACTAGCATGGGCACTGTCTGAATGCCAGCAGCCTCTTTCAGCCTCTTTCAGCTTTAGAACCGTGTTGCTTTTATCAGCGAGAGATCATTTGGACTTCCCCGCTGCCCCTAAATCAGCGCGAGCAGGTTCCTTCCTGCTGCTGGGACACAATCCAGAACTGCTCATATAAATCCACTTCTCGCTCCCATCTACTCCCTCAGCCTCTCCAGTTCCTCACCGTTTTCTCCTGCAGCAGAGCCGAGGGATTTCAAGAATGTGCAAGAAGGTGCAAGACCGAATAGAACTGGGTTAACAACCAAAGCAAGAAAAGCAAACGTGGTCTTAAAAAGAGCTTAACTGAAAATAAAGTGTGCTTGGTTTCCATTAATGCAATATTCACAAGCGTCCACCGCTGTGCCAATGTGCAACTACAGGCTGGTCATCTTCAGTGATTCAGAGGGCAGCGTTATGAATGGCTTTTGAACTGATGAGAAATGTCACTCGTAAACACCATCGTTCAGTAAATTATATAGAGAGATGCACAGGCATAAGATAAAATCATATTTGAAGAGCAAATAAATAAACACTGATGATGGTTTGACAGAATTACATGATCACCTGAGTATATAGGCCAATTTAAAGATCTCAATACAACTAATAGAACAAGTGCTTTCTCCAAATGTAACACAAAATGCTACTTTTAATGACGACTGCTTTCTCAGAATTACTCAACCCCTTCCTCTTTTATACTTAGTAGAGAGCTTAACTAGCAAAACTGACCTGGATTGTGGTCTATTAAACATTTGAGCACTGAAGCTCAGACTTTGCTTGGTAGTGAGCTAAAAATGCACTGAAGTAGTTAAATTGCTGATTAGCACAATGCTAGTCGGGTCTACAACTCACTGCACAACTCCCCAAACCACCATGACCCCATTTACACCATTTAGACCAATGACTGTAGAAAACATGGATGGCTTCGCCTATCCCCAGATTTTTGCCACTGCTGGTAGACCCGTATGACCGTATGCTTCCATACACCTGCAGACTCAGCTCCTTCCTTCACGCTATGGTCTTCAGCACACCCTCACAACCATCTGCTTTATGAGGCCACTGTGAAGCTCAGCCAAACTAGCCAACCAGTAAAGACCTGCTGGTAGACCAGATAATCCAAGCTGGTCAATATCTTAATTGGCCAACCAGTTTAACTAGCAGGTTTACCAGCATAGGGTATGCTTCTTCCACTGGAGGACCAGCTTTTCAACAATGTTGACCATCATAGACCGGGTTACAACATCTAACAGATGCATTGGGGAAACCTAGCTAACACACAGAAACACAGAAACACACACACACACAAAACTCCATCCATATTGAATGGTGTGATGTGATGGGGCTGATGGATGAGTGGATATGAGGAATAGGCTGACAGACGAATTTGATTTAGCCAAACGAGGAGCGCTGTTGGTGAGAGAGGGAATATGAGCGAGCGAGAAAGAGAGTGAGAGAGAGTGAGAGAGAGAGAATGCTACGCATGTATCAAAGTAAATCAATTACCAATCGATACCGCTTTTCAATTTGCATGAATTAAGGAGCACAGTGGAGCATCTTTTACTCCTTCCCTCCCTCTCTTTCTCTCTCTCTCTCTCTCTCTCTCTCTCTCTCTGACAGATGGATGAGAAGTGCTCTCTCCACTTCTTCTGCTTCTCTCTCTTACTCCTTTCGCTCCACTTTCGCTCGCTCTGTCTTTAAAAGGTGACATTGGCCCACGGCGGCCGTGAGAAGCAAACATTGGACTTGACAGCTAGAAGTGAAATTAAATTCACTCGCAGTGCCTTCAGTGACTCCGAACTGGGACAGCATCGGTGCAGCTTCCGATCAATACACTTAGTATATGATGCGAAGCTGTGGAGGTCTGGAGCAAGGTAAAGGGGACATCCTGTATGGACGAACTCTTCTGACTTTGAGGAGAGCTGCGAATGTGGGGGTCGGTCAATGCGCAAAATAAACCTCCTAAATGCCACCATGCATTCATTTGTCAGTAAGGGCAAAGATGACCCATGCTTAAATTTCGCTGCAAGCGTTTATGATAATACATGAAGGACACGCACCAATCAAAAGCTTAACATCACAGAGATACAGGTCAGCAGCTTCAGCTAGTGTCCAGATGAACCGTCATAATGATTGTTGGTGATCTTCTGGGAGTTTCTCAGAATGGTGTGAGCAGCAGTTCTGCAGTCGGACACGTCTCGTTGATGAGAGAGGTGAATGGACAGTGGTCAGACTGGTCAGAGAGAAGCTGACGGAAAGGCTACAGTAACTCAGATAACAACAACCTAATGTCCAACCTTGAGGAGGATGGGCTACAAACAGAAGACCATGGTGGGCTCCACTGCTTTCAGCCAAGGACAGAAAGCTGAGGCTGCAGTGCTGAGGCACAGGCTCACCAACACTGGCCAGTTGAATACTGGTGAAATGTAGCCTGGTCTGATGGGTCTGGATTTCTGCTGAGGATCATCTCACAGATGTTGGGGTCAGAATGTGGTGCAAACAGGGTAATACCATCATAAAGACATGGACTCCACAAGAGTCCAGTAGTATCCAGGACCATGACCAACATGAGCAGCAGATCCATCCTTTAAGTGCTGTAAGTTGTGAGGTGGGGCCTCCATGAGCATCAATGAACTTTTTCTGGTAGGTACTGACCACTGCATACTGGGAACACCCAACAAGAGATGATGCTTGAAGTTCTGGAGATGTTCTGACCTTCCAGTCGTTTTCTAGAACATCATCAACAGTTTGGTTCTTGTTTCTCAGATTCTTATTGATTGTCCATGTATTCCTGATTTAACACCTTCATCATCTTGAAGAACTGACTGATTCTTCACTTGCTGCCCGATAGACCCCCCCCCCCCTCGACAGATGCTACTGTAAATGATGATAACCAATGTTTTTCACCTCACCCAGTCAGTGGTACTAATGTTATGGCCGACAGGTGTACAGTATCAGCAAAACGTGCTCCGCAATTGTCACAAATTCTATATAGAGAAAGTTGGCAAGTTGGCATTTCAGACAGCAATGATATGAAATGCAGTCCAGCAGGCCTTATGTTGACCTTAACGTCCAGTCGATATGGAGTTTATAGCTCGTCGCAGCGCCCTAACCCCGCAGTAACAGCTTTATGAGAGCGTTCGGCTCCTGTTCCACACCAAATTCACTCAGATCATTTCTGCAAACCCCACGATATGAGAATGATTAAAAGTAGCACTTACAATTTCCCCGCCACTAAACGTGAAAGCATGCTGCCTCGAATAAGCAAATGAAATGTGCTGGGAGTTCAGCTCAGCGCGCTTGTCATTTGTGAATTGCAGGAGCATTGGGGGGCCGGGGGGGTGGCGTGACCACATGAGACTCGGCGTGTGTGGACATCAATTCTGAAGCGGTAATATTAGTGAGCGAGTGTGTTTCTCCCAGCCCCAGCTGCACTAATGTACTGTTAATCATCCGGCCCCTCTGACTGGCAGGGAGTTAAAGTGCACTTCCAGAGCATCGCTTATTACCACCTACACCATAAACATAAATACACACACACATACATCTGATATGCAAATACTATCACACACACACACATTCATTTTGTATGCAAGTACACACAAACACATTTGACATGCACACACCTACCTACACACACCCTCTCCATGTACATACACATATGCAAACACCATGCACCAGCACTGACACACATATCTAGGCCTGCTGTGTGTTTATATGCAAACACACACTCACACAGACACACACACACCGGCATAAATCGCTTCTGTCGTGACATTCAAGACAAATGGGCAATAAAAGTGCCAAGGGTGTTAACACACATGTTTGGGGCACAATCAAATCAATTTCCTCTAAGTAGCCATAAACATGTTCCTTTTTAAAAGGCCTTAGTTGGAGCTCCATTATGCCCCAGCCTCTGGCCTCCTACTCCTCCTCCTCCTTCCCTTCCACCCTCTCCTCCTCCTCCTCCTCCACCTCCTCCTCTTAGGCCTCCTAAGCCAGCCAGCCAGGACATAAAGGTTACAACCAAGGCCAAATCTGGTCTGTCCGATTCATCCTGGCTTGCCTAAAGGGAATTAAAATACTGTAATTTATTCATTAATTTATCAAACATTGTACATGGGCAATTGGCCAATCCAGTGGTATCTGGGTGGATACCGTTAAATAAAGGCTGCATCCCGTTCCACAGGGTGCCGAAACAGTGCCCTCATTTCCCCTATACACTAGTCACATGGTATCAGCTAAAGGTGCATGTATTTGTCCTCCGCATTTGACCCATCTGTGGTAGTGAACACACACACACACACACACTAGTAAACTAGGGGTCGGAGTGGTAAGCAGCCAACTCCAGCACCCAGCAGGGAGCATAGAGGGTGAAGGGCCTTGCTCAAGGGCCCAACAGTGGCAGCTTGCCGAGCCTGGCTATCGAACCCACAACCCTGTCATCAATAGCCCGGAGCTCTAACCGCTGACCCACCACTGCCCTATGCCATGTGGACTTCAGTTATTTAACCCAGGCTATTATATTCTGTACGGAGCACAGGAGTAAAGGTGATGTTATGGACATACAGCTGGTTTGTCTCGTGTTTACATTGTGCAGTATTGCCCGTGATGCTCTACGATAATGCGCCACCTGTTTTAACGCAAAAACGCAATGACTGATGGGTAAACTTCAGTTCCCAACTTCAGTTCCCGTCTAAAAAACTGATCACTTTTGCTCTCTATGGTTTGGATGTAGTAAAATGTCTAACTTCCCTGTGTAGCAGCCCACCAGGCTGACAAATGGTTGGGACTTCACTAGTAGAACTGAAGGCAGGAATGTATCAGATTAACCAGCAACACAAGTACAAACTGGCAGAGGAATCAAGCTTGCATGTTCTGATTTGTAGACATAACATCACTCTGGGTCTTTTACAGGTTCTAGATACTATATATATATATATATATATATATATATATATATATATATATATATATATATATATATATATATATATATGGAGTATACCCAGGATTCAGTCAGCTCTTGGAAAAGAGTGGCAGCAGCTCTGAACCAGGCCTCTTTACTGAAAGTCTTGAAACATTGTCTTTCACAAGCTTTGACAAGTGATGTTCAATCTACAGCAGCACAGAAATGTTGCTTTTAGCCTAGCGCACTGCAAGAATCTCATAGAGAGGCTAACTGGAATTAGCCTTATTGTACAGTTGGGTTGTGTTTTTTGTTATTGCTATGTTGCTATATTGTGGACTGACCGTTTGGACATTGTTCGGCCTGAACTGTCATGCTTTGCCACTTATAATGATGGTGATGATTATTTACTTAATTATTTATTTACTTTTATTGGTGGTGAGATTCTTTTAAAGGGTTTTTTAGGGGGGGGGGGGTGTAACAGTGGAAACTCTTTTTGATACCCTATCGAACCATAAAACCATCTACAAAAGGTCTTTCACCATGGAGAAGAGTCAAGCATTTAAGCATCCAATCGGATCTAGGAGTTGTTATTGTTCTATGTATCCCTTTTTGCCTTTACCAAAGAAGTGTATACGTCACTTAGCCCCACGAAAAGGCATTGAGCACGCAGTACGTTAAATAAACAGTAGCCCAGCGGTTAGAGCTCCAGGCTATTGATGACAGGGTTGTGGGTTCGATACTTGGGCTCAGCAAGCTGCCACAGTTGGGCCCTTGAGCAAGACCCTTCACCCTCTCTGCTCCCCGGGTGCTGGAGTTGGCTGCCCACCGCTTTGGGTGTGTGTGTGTGTGCTCACTGCCCCTAGTTCACTAGTGTGTGTGTGTGTGTTGACTACCACAGATGGGTCAAATGCAGAGGACACATTTCAGTGACGAATACATCTGCAGTAACACAGTAAAGTCCACGTTCAGCCACTTCCTAACCATAACAACATTGCAGCTGCTTAAAAATCACGGACGATGATTCAGCAACTGAGCGAGATAGCAGTGAGGTTGAAGAGCAGCCTGGAATGGACTGTGGTCTGAGAGCTCCACAGTTTGTGTAAAGAACGGCACGGCAGACTGAAAGCGTTAGCGAGCTTTTTTAGAATCGTGGGACGTCATCCCATTAATCACTGCTTCCCAAGAAGCTCCATTACAAAGAACGAAACACTAGAGGGGGGGTGGTAATCAGTGGCTCTGCAGGAGGTGAAGGTCCAGAGAGAAACATCTCTTTGACTTTCGCTCCCAGGCTGCCCTGAAGGCCTACAAAGGCTGCAACACACAAGGAGCTGCCTTGTACAAGCATTAAGATGCTTTGTTGTGCTTCCCTCAGACAAAGTTCCTTGCTGTTTTCTTGATTTGAATGCATGTGTGTGTGTGTGTGTGTGTGTGTGTGTGTTTGATCAGTTTGCCATCACAAACAAGCCTCCTTGATATTGCCATAGCTGCTTCACACTGAAGGCCAGATAGGCGGAAACCAAAGATCTACCAGATATGCTTCCTTTTGCATCTTCAGGACTTGCTAATTCTGAAAGTTGCCCTAAAAGTCTGAGCTTTAATTGCTCATAAAGATCTTAAGTAGTTCTTAACAATCCAGGAGTTGACGAAAGGACGCTAGGTCCTGTAGGTAATGCAGCATGAGCGCTGCAGGCCAGTAGCCAACTTCAGCTAAGTCAACAGTTGGCTAATATGAGGTTTGCAGCAGTAGCTCACTGGGCTGGTTAGAACTCTGGTCTCCTCATGTCCTCCCTCCCTCCCTCCCTCCCTCCTTCTCTCTCTCGCCCTCTCTTTCTCTCTCGCTCTCTCTCTCTGTGTCACAGCCTCTATTATCATACAGTGGCTTGAGTTTTTCCACAGGAGGTGCGGCGACAGCAATTGAAGTTGATGCGCCCCCCCGCTGTGTAAGATTGTAATTGTAATTGACTAGAACAACTCCTTACATATGAACCCTCTGTAAACTGCCCCCACCCTGGATAAGCCAAGTGGAAGGGATCCATCCCACTCATGGGAGACGGCACTTTGAACCAAACCCAGTTAATATTCAATGCCTCATTAAAAATGAATTGGCGGGCTGTTAAAAAGAAATTCAAGTGCATATGAGAACACATGATCCCGGCATTTATTTTTAATTATTCTTTATGTTTCAAATTTGGCCAGAGGGCTCCCCTGGTCCCTGTTGCAAGCATCCAGGGCGCTGAACGTTAAAACGTCTGGGACAGAAGGGGGGGGCCGTAAACGCCAAATTGGGGCAATCTTGTGCTGGATTGGTCCGAAGAGACCATAGTTCATTTCTGCTGCTAAAATATTCAGGAGCTTCTCATTTGGCCTCGGAGATGCTGAGGGAGTGCTCAGATGCTGCAGGTCCATTTTGCAGGTCGCTCAGCCGTCTAGCTTTTATTTTTTATTTGAGACCAGTGGTTCCTAACCTTGGGCCTGGAGCACTCTGGCTTTGTATATTTTAGACCACTTTCTTGTTTTACTTCAATATTAAAATCACACCCAGGATCAATTCTGCAATTTCTTTCAAACTATAGATCACCTACATTTCTGTCTATGTGTTTGTGCGTATGTACCTGGATACATCTAGATGTGAGTCTTACATCTGTAAGGTATGGGTACTTCATGGCCTGGATGAGAATAACTGATCTAGACCCGACCAGGCATCCCCCAAGAGCAAGAAACCATCCCCCAAGTACAGATTTTAAACACTGATTTGGGGAAATTAAGTAAACACAGAATTTACCCAACAGTAGCCCAACATATTCTGTCTGAACTTGACTATAGCACGAGAAATTCTGACAGACCTGGCTGTAGCCCAAAAAGTTCAGTCTGAACTTTAGTATAGCTCAACACATTCTGTCTGAACCCCACTATAGCCCAATAAATTTGGTCTGAACCCCACTGTAGCCCAGCAAATTTGGTCTGAACCCAACTGTAGCCCAGCAAATTTGGTCTGAACTCCACTGTATCCCAACAAATTAGGTCTGAACCCGACTGTAGCCCAACAAATTTGGTCTGAATCTGACTGCAATCCAACAAATTTGGTCTGAATCTGACTGCAGCCCAACAAATTTGGTCTGAACTGGACTGTAGCCCAACAAATTTGGTCTGAATCCAACTGTAGCCCAACAAATTTGGTCTGAACCAGACTGCAGCCCAACAAATTTGGTCTGAACTGGACTGTAGCCCAACAAATTTGGTCTGAACCCGATTGTAGGCAAACAAATTTGGTCTGAACCCGACTGTAGCCCATCTAATTTGGTCTGAACCCAACTGCAGCCCAACAAATTTGGTCTGAACCTGACTGCAGCTTAACAAATTCAGTCTGCAGCCCAACAAATTTGGTCTAAACATGATTGTAGCCCAACAAATTTGGTCTGAATCCAACTGTAGCCCAACAAATTTGGTCTGAATCCAACTGTAGCCCAACAAATTTGGTCTGAATCCAACTGTAGCCCAACAAATTTGGTCTGAACCTGACTGTAGCCCAACAAATTTGGTCTGAATCCAACTGTAGCCCAACAAATTTGGCTGAACCCAACTGTAGCCCAACAAATTTGGTCTGAACCAGACTGTAGCCTAACAAAAATCTATCTAAACTCAATTGTAGTTCAAATAACAATTGTAACCCAAATCAAAATCACACATTGCAAGTGATAATGCTTGTTAGCTTGTGCCACTGGCCTCATGGATCTCAGAGCTAACAGCTTGGTTAACATGGATCCAGCATGCCAAGTAGAAAACAGCTAATAAAAGGAGGAAGCAAAATAAACCAATAAATGCAAGCCAGGCTTTGAGAAATCCAAACATCACATTTGAACCCTGAGAAATGTCCAAATCTGGCCAAACCAAACTGTTCATATTGGCTTCAGACAAGTGTTTCAAGCTCTAACAATGTACCCCTCGTAAAACTGCTGACGACAGATCCCGCCTCTTTCCCTGTGCTGTGTCTGACCCATAATACCCTGCAGGCTCCAGGGAACTCGGCCCCGGCGGCACAAACACAATTTCTCTAATGTCATTTACGGACGGCCGGGGCCCAGGAACCCTCGTCCTGTCATCGGGACTCAGCGAACAGGCTGGAAACGCAGGCTGACACATGACGGATTCTTAGAGTTGTGCGATCGGACAGCTCGAGCCCCCCTCGCCCGGCCTTTCCCGACGACCCCTCTCTCTCCAAACCAACCAATCGGCGGCTCAGAGAGGCCATCGCTCTGCATGTCAAACGGGCAGAAATTAATACATTATTAACTCGACCATGAGGGTCAAGTCATCTCATCAAGACTAATCAAGTCAGGCGGTGCGTGCATGGTTTCAGCACTTTGGGGGTGGATATTGGACGGGCGAGAGTAGACTCATACGTGTGTCTATACGAGTGTGCGTGAGGGTCTCTGAGATCAAAAATCATGCTTGCTTGTCTGGAGTTTGCTTCTTTAGGGTTGCGTTGACCTACTGAGCTAATGGAGCTGACCTTCAGGTGTATCTTACATACCTGTATAATGATTTAGGCAGGCCTTTTAAATAATGCCTCCAATAACAAGTCAAGTCAAATTTATTTGTATAGCTTTTTACAACAGTTGTCGTCACAAAGCAGCTTTACATAATTAGTAATTAATAAAAGACAGAGACAAAAAAGAAATAACGTAAGACATGAAGGATCAAAGACCCCCAGTGAGCCCCAACGGCGACAGTGGCAAGGAGAACCTCCCTCAGAGCTGGAGGAAGAAACCTTGGGAGGAACCAAGACTCACAAGGGGGACCGACCCGTCCTCCTCTGATCAGAACTATTGATAAATTATTGATAAAAATTACCAAACCAGATACAGCAGATAGTTAATAGTGGTGATATTAATAGTGGCAGATGGTTCCGAGTCCATTTAGGTTTTAACATGGTCATTAAACAGGTAGCAGTGGTAGGAGGGTGTGCCGCTGGTCTGGTATGGGTGGTGGTGGGTGGGGGGCCTGATGGTCGGACTGGTAGGTGGCAGCTGGTCTGACGCAGGTAGAGGGGACCTCAGCGGGCAATCTTCCAGCAGGTCAGGCTGGGTGGCCATTTACTTTTGGTAGAGTGTAGACTTCTATGGCTTGTTGGTTAAATTAGCCTGAATTCCAGAAGCAGACTTTGGGCAGCGAACAACCTTAAAATTCCCATTTGTCCGGCCCTTCCTAGACTTTCCCTCTCTTTCATTCATGTCTTTCTTCCTCTGCTCCTCATTTCTCTGAAGTCTTTTCAATTGTTAAAGCACACATATGTCCTCTAGGATACATTGCTCTTGCTGGTGCCCTATGAACTCATAACCTCAACCTCCAGGCTGGCCTCTCTCAAGCCTCGGGCGAAGCTGCCAAATCCCACACAGAGCGGCTCACCACATTTGATCGATTGCACCATCCATTGATGAACTGTGTTAGTGAACCTGAACGTATTGAGCCAAACCCTCGAATATGAGTGCAGCAATGCTGACCTTAATCAGGTGAGAAAGAAGAAGCAATCAAGAACTTGGTTGAAATTAAGCAGGATATGCTGGGGGACCGATCCAGATGGGTTGGCTAAGCCTCAACATCCCATTTAAAGCTATGGGTGCATTCAAGCTTGCTGATACCTCCAGATACACTATTTGGACAAAAGTATTGGGACACCTGCTCATTCATTGTTTCTTCTGAAGTCAAGGGTGTTCAAAAATGTTTCTTCTGCTTTTGTTGGTGTAACTGTACATACTGTCCAGGGTTTTCTGCCAGATTTTGGAGCATTGCTGTGAAGATTTTGTTGCATCCAGCAACCAGAGTGTTTAACACTTGATGGTCAACCTTCTTGATGTATCTCGGTGTTGGGAGTTGGCACTGGGCAAAAATAAGGCCTGTTCCAGTTTGAGAACTCGATAATTGAATTTTGAGAATAGCTAGAGCTGTGTGTCTGATTCTGGTGAGTCTGGTGGCCTGGATAGTGGATTCCAAAATACTACCAGGTTTTAGACCCTTTCGATTGATAGATGACTGCAATTTCAGTCATATTTCTCTCTAAAGTTGGTCTCAGGATGCATATTGTGAAATTGCAGGACTTTTAAAACTGAAGAGTTTTGAAATTTAGGTCCAACATTTCAGAATGCAAGCACTGATCTACAGCATCTCAAACAATCTACCAATAGAGGAACATCTTAAAATTGGCTCAAACTCATGACAAATACAAGTAATTGAACTTTCATGGATTGTATCATATTATCAAGCAATAATATCACATAATACACACTATATGTCCAAATGTTTGTGGACACCCCTTCTTGTTGTGGACACACAGCTTATCTAGTCCCTGTAGAGAAGAACTGTCAATAGAATAGGACTCTCTGGAGCAGATAAACATGAGCCTATTGGCACCATGCTGCCTAATGCCAGGTGTAAACTAGAGGGGTATAAAGCCCACCTCAGCATTGAGCTGTGGAACTGAGCATCCAGACCCCAATAATGCTCCACAATCTAGCAGAAAGCCTTCTTCCCTGGACAGTAGAAACAGTTACTCCAACAGCAGCAGGATACACTATTTGTCTAGAATTAGCAGGTGTCCCAATACTTTTGTCCAAATATTGTATCATCATTAAAGATTTTAAGGCTTTTACAGATTTTTTTTCTGCAGGTTTAACTCATCATCACCAGTTTTCATCCAGGATCCAGGAATTCCAGCTAAAGGCAACAAATGAGGCAGCTTCGGAAAACATCAGGGCATTGTGCCATGCTTGCTCGCACAGAAGCCCTGGCACGTGCCTGGGTCCGCCCTTCATGCTGCGGTTCTCCAAACCCCATAGTTAACACGCCCTATGGTGAAACCTCCCTGACCCTCGCCCACGCGGCTCCTGTAACGGACATGTCGGGCGTTTAGGGCGCCAGCAGCAGATGGGTGCAGTCGGAACGAGTGGGTGAGCGTGGGAGAGGAAAGGGCACAGTCCTCGCTCCCTCACTGCCGCTGCGTAGGCAGCCAGCGGGTTAAACTTTAACCAGGCCTGAGTCCCCCACTGCCTGCTTAAGGACAGCCATGATGGATGGGCCCGGTCATTGTGTCCAATGTAGGGACTCTTGCCTTGTAGGGCTGTGGGCCTCTTGTTAATCTGACCCTACCATCCAGACTGGACAGCTGAGCCGCACACTCTGCAAAAAGTCAATAGATTTGCAGTTACATGTTTGCAGTTGAGGAGACGCTTATCCAGAGAGATTTACATGGGAACCATGTGACACAGGTAGGGACATGCAGATTGTGTAGACGTCCTGCCCAGGGATTCTCTTTTTGGTGCAGCATGGTTTGCTTGCACAGGTGGCAAAGTTAGGGGTGTCTGTAAGGCATGTGTGAGTTAGGGGTGAGTGTAAAGCCTGTGTGAGTTAGGGATGAGTGTAAGGCCTGTGTGAGTTAGGGGTGAGTGTAAGGCCTGTGTGAGTTAGGGGTGATTATAAGGCCTGTGTGAGTTAGGGGTGAGTGTAAGGCCTGTGTGAGTTAGGGGTGATTATAAGGCCTGTGTGAGTTAGGGGTGATTATTAGGCCTGTGTGAGTTAGGGGTGAGTGTAAGGCCTGTGTGAGTTAGGGGTGAGTGTAAGGCCTGTGTGAGTTAGGGGTGATTATAAGGCCTGTGTGAGTTAGGGGTGAGTGTAAAGCCTGTGTGAGTTAGGGGTGATTATAAGGCCTGTGTGAGTTAGGGGTGAGTGTAAGGCCTGTGTGGGTTAGGGGTGATTATAAGGCCTGTGTGAGTTAGGGGTGAGTGTAAGGCCTGTGTGAGTTAGGGGTGAGTGTAAAGCCTGTGTGAGTTAGGGGTGATTATAAGGCCTGTGTGAGTTAGGGGTGAGTGTAAGGCCTGTGTGGGTTAGGGGTGATTGTAAGGCCTGTGTGAGTTAGGGGTGAGTGTAAGGTCTGTGTGAGTTAGGGGTGAGTGTAAGGCCTGTGTGAGTTAGGGGTCATTATAAGGCCTGTGTGAGTTAGGGGTGAGTGTAAGGCCTGTGTGGGTTAGGGGTGATTGTAAGGCCTGTGTGAGTTAGGGGTGAGTGTAAGGTCTGTGTGAGTTAGGGGTGATTATAAGGCCTGTGTGAGTTAGGGGTGAGTGTAAGGCCTGTGTGAGTTAGGGGTGTCTGTAAGGCCTGTGTGAGTTAGGGGTGTCTGTAAGGCCTGTGTGAGTTAGGGGTCATTATAAGGCCTGTGTGAGTTAGGGGTGAGTGTAAGGCCTGTGTGAGTTAGGGGTGATTATTAGGCCTGTGTAAGTTAGGGGTGAGTGTAAGGCCTGTGTGAGTTAGGGGTGATTATAAGGCCTGTGTGAGTTAGGGGTGAGTGTAAGGCCTGTGTGAGTTAGGGGTCATTATAAGGCCTGTGTGAGTTAGGGGTGAGTGTAAGGCCTGTGTAAGTTAGGGGTGATTATAAGGCCTGTGTGAGTTAGGGGTGATTATAAGGCCTGTGTGGGTTAGGGGTGATTGTAAGGCCTGTGTGAGTTAGGGGTGAGTGTAAGGTCTGTGTGAGTTAGGGGTGAGTGTAAGGCCTGTGTGAGTTAGGGGTCATTATAAGGCCTGTGTGAGTTAGGGGTGAGTGTAAGGCCTGTGTGGGTTAGGGGTGATTGTAAGGCCTGTGTGAGTTAGGGGTGAGTGTAAGGTCTGTGTGAGTTAGGGGTGATTATAAGGCCTGTGTGAGTTAGGGGTGAGTGTAAGGCCTGTGTGAGTTAGGGGTGTCTGTAAGGCCTGTGTGAGTTAGGGGTGTCTGTAAGGCCTGTGTGAGTTAGGGGTCATTATAAGGCCTGTGTGAGTTAGGGGTGAGTGTAAGGCCTGTGTGAGTTAGGGGTGATTATTAGGCCTGTGTAAGTTAGGGGTGAGTGTAAGGCCTGTGTGAGTTAGGGGTGATTATAAGGCCTGTGTGAGTTAGGGGTGAGTGTAAGGCCTGTGTGAGTTAGGGGTCATTATAAGGCCTGTGTGAGTTAGGGGTGAGTGTAAGGCCTGTGTAAGTTAGGGGTGATTATAAGGCCTGTGTGAGTTAGGGGTGATTATAAGGCCTGTGTGAGTTAGGGGTGATTATAAGGCCTGTGTAAGTTAGGGGTGAGTGTAAGGCCTGTGTGAGTTAGGGGTCATTATAAGGCCTGTGTGAGTTAGGGGTGAGTGTAAGGCCTGTGTGAGTTAGGGGTGATTATAAGGCCTGTGTGAGTTAGGGGTGAGTGTAAGGCCTGTGTGAGTTAGGGGTGATTATAAGGCCTGTGTGAGTTAGGGGTGATTATAAGGCCTGTGTGAGTTAGGGGTGATTATAAGGCCTGTGTGAGTTAGGGGTGAGTGTAAGGCCTGTGTGAGTTAGGGGTGAGTGTAAGGCCTGTGTGAGTTAGGGGTGTCTGTAAGGCCTGTGTGAGTTAGGGGTCATTATAAGGCCTGTGTGAGTTAGGGGTGAGTGTAAGGCCTGTGTAAGTTAGGGGTGAGTGTAAGGCCTGTGTGAGTTAGGGGTGATTATAAAGCCTGTGTGAGTTAGGGGTGATTATAAGGCCTGTGTGAGTTAGGGGTGATTATAAGGCCTGTGTAAGTTAGGGGTGAGTGTAAGGCCTGTGTGAGTTAGGGGTGATTATAAGGCCTGTGTGAGTTAGGGGTGAGTGTAAGGCCTGTGTGAGTTAGGGGTGATTATAAGGCCTGTGTGAGTTAGGGGTGATTATAAGGCCTGTGTGAGTTAGGGGTGATTATAAGGCCTTTGTGAGTGCATGCAGGGCACTGACTGAGATCCGAAATGCCTTCTGGGTGTGTGCAGCTGTGCTGTGCCCATTGATGAGGCTTGAGGGAGCACAGAAACAGAGAGCGAGTGAAAGAGTGAACACCACACCCCTCTCACTCTGCTATGAAAAATTCCATGTGGACTCATCCATCACCCGGGCCTAAACGCAGCCTGCACCGCTGCTGACACGAGGTTAACAACTTGACATAGACACAGACCATCGCAGGGTTGACTTACTGAGAGCAGAGGAGGAGAGGAGGAGAGGAGGTAGTAGAGCATGAGGCAGAGACACTGGTGGAGGGTTTAACCCTTGATTTATTTATTAAACTATTATTCAGTTATTAAACACAGGGCTTAGTACTGAGTACTGAGTGATCTAGCATTACGTTTGAGGAATTGAATTTCCACACTGCACACCAATTACACACTTTGATTCTTGCATTTCTAGCATATATTATATATTTTTACTTTTTTTTTTATTATTTTTGATAGTTTTTTATGATACACCATTGTAAATCTATAGGCATTAATATGGAGTTGGTCCCCCTAAAATGTCTTTTTACTATTAAAATCAAATATATATAAAATTACATTAAATTAAACAAATAAATAAGTATACAAAAAAAAACATTTTATGGTTATATATATATATATATATATATATATATATATATATATATATATATATATATATATTTATATGTATATATAGTTATTTTTTTTATTATTTTTAAAGTTTTTAATGATACCCCATTGTAAAACTATAGGCATTAATATGGAATTGGTCCCCCTAAAATGTCTTTTTACTATTAAAATAAAAATAATAAAATGACAATTAATTAAACAAATAAATATACAAAAAAAAATACAATTGCTGTAAAATAATGTTCCGCAAATAAATGTACCTTTTTTAAATGTGACCACATCGTCAAAGCTTTGAGCTTTAATGTTTTCGTTATTGTTTCCCAAAACCTATATAACACTCCTAGCCCCCCCCCCCCCCCCCCCCAGGCTGTATGTAGGCCTAATCTAATGCAATATTAGTTTTAGAAATATAATTTTTTATATTTAAAAATGTTTATTGTTATATATAACTCAGACCTTGTTTGAATGAATAAGGACATGTCCACTCACACAGGCAATGACCTTTTACTATTTGTCCATCAGTACAATTGCTCCAACATACAGCTTAATAATAATAATTGACAGAAGGTTGTAATAGATAAAGTGTACAGATATATTTCACTGCAGTGGGGTGTTACAGTTAGTGCAGAGAGGGCTCTGAACTACTGTCTGCTTAAAGGTGGTGATTACTGGATGAATCTACAGCCGAAACACCACAAACAGCCATAATACAGTAAACCATTTGGAATTTGGAGGGACATGGCTAATAAGCCGGTGGGCTTTGTGGAAGTGTTAATAGAGGTTCCCAAACACTATGATTACATGTTTGGTTGTGCTTTTGTTCCTAGCAAAAATGAATGAATGAATAAATAAATAAATAAATAAATAAATAAAAAGTTCACTTCCTTTTTTTTTTGTTCATTCCTTGGGTCGATTTACAGTCTTGCTACACAGCAAACCCACTGTAATTAACCCTTAAGGCTAAAAAAAATGCACAGATGTGATCCCGACCTCCAAGAAAATCTCATATAACTGTCGAAAAAAGTGGAAACAAACAAACAGACAAATAAACAAATAAATAAATAAAACATGAGAAAGAAATGGTCATGAATTTTCACTCACTGAGAAAAATCTGAGGAGGCCAAAGCAGAAATCGGAGGTGAATTATGCGAGTTGGGGGAGTGGCTGTGTGTAATATGGAGCTGGACGTCATGTGGGGGGAAATTTGGCCTAATGTGAGTCCCCCTGGTTTCAGCGTGAAGGATGGGCGTCCAGAGCAGGCCCAGTTTTTAATTGCACTTAAAGCCGAATGGCAGAACATCAATCTTGATGAGTGGATCTGCATCCCTGCTCACCCAGGCCAATCTATCACCATCCACACACACACACACACACACACACACACACACACACACATATACAAATTACACTAAGCCTTCCTTCGTACAAACCCCTAAGTCACCACCAGCACTACACTAACAGTAGTGTACAGCTCACCTCTACCGCACCGTACATCTTCCTTATATAGATATATTTATGTAACATGTCCCATATGTATTTTAAATGAATATATTTGCATAAAACTTTTTGTATGTATTAATTTAACTAAATGTTAATCATATATATATATATATATATATATATATATATATATATATATATATATATTATATTACTCACACATAAAAGCACACACACACACACACACACACACACACATATATATATATATATATATGTGTGTGTGTGTGTGTGTGTGTGCTTTTATGTGTGAGTTAAACTTAGGTAAATAAATGAATTTAAATATAATAAATGAAGTCCTGAAGTAAGTTTTTAATTTGCTCATTTTAATGTGGACAAGAGGTCCATCTAAGGGTTAATAGGATGACATCACAGTTTTTGCACTTAGCTGTATACTTCCACAGTCCGGTGAGACAAGTGTGACAACATGCTGAGGTATTTAACTACTGCACTGCTACGGCACAGCTGTCTGTAAAAAACACCAATATTGACTGGACATACGTTCTGAAATAAATATATTATGTAAATCTATGTAAAATCATACACTGGGTACATATACACATATACAGGATATATATATATATATAGAATATATATTTATTTTTGATTGGTAGATAGATACATATATTTATTCAATAAACAGATATGTAATTATCAATTATAGTGCACATGTAATTGTATGTAAAAAAAAAAAAGAATATATATATATATATATATATATATATATATAATTTTTGGTTGTGTTTTTGTTCCTAGCAAAAATAAATTAATTAATTAATGAATAAAGTTCATTCCTGATATTTTTATTTTGTTAAGATTTCTGCATGGGGTCTTACTATGTCTTTAAAGTCTCAAATCAGACAGTTGTGAGTTCAGTAGCCCATTAAAGTGCCAGTTAGACAAATTAATTTTACACCGTCCCCCTTTTTACCCCAAACATGCCGCAGTCAATCAGCTGAGACATGTTTTGGGGCTGAAGTTGACTTCTTTAGTTCAGCACTAGAGCTGTGAGGCTAACGTAGCTGAGTCATTCTACAGGACTACATTACACATTTCCGCATTGCAACTCTCAGAATTTCCATCAAGAGCAAACAATATTAAAAAAAATCCACAACAGATTCTGTTCTGTTCTTCCTCCAAAAATATATATTTTGCCACATTATGCATATTATTCCTTTTATTCAGATATTGAAGCCACATGAACAACAGAAGCGTGACGGGGTGGTACATTTCATCCCCAAATAGCTACAGTTCATCATGTGGTCAACAAACAAATCCTGCATGTATGAAACATTTTCCCACATTTATATTGATGATATTTCGCACTGTGTCAGATGTCAAATAAACAAATTCTAGGGAGGACAGCTAGATGGACCTGAAGCTGAGGGTGGAAGCTAAATCTTACAGTAGTTCTAATCTTTATACGATTTAATTTAATTCTTTACATTAAAATAAAATATTATAATAATAATAATAATTTATATTTCAAAACATTGAAATATTCTCCCAAAAAAATAATACAATGAACTGTATTCTAAAATATGCAATTTGGCTATATATATATATATATATATATATATATATATATATATATATATACACACACACTATGTGTCCAAATGTTTGTGGACACCCCTTCTAATGAATGCATTCTGCAACTTTAAGTTGCAGACATGCTGACACTAATGTGCACACACACAGCTTGTCTAGCCTCTTTTGAGAAGTACTGCCAATAGAATAGGACTCTCTGGAGCATATAAACATCTTGAACCTATTGGCACCATGCTGCCTAATGCCAGGCGTGGGCTAGAGGGGTATACAGCCCTCCCCTCAGCGTTACTGTGTTCTCTGAATGATGGATGGTGCTCCAGCCAATAATTTTGTGATGAGCTGGGGAGTTGTTGAGGTGACCTCATAACATTCTGACCTCACTTACTAATGCTCTTGTTGTCGAATGCAATCAAATCCTCACTGCAATGCTGCTCCAAAACCTAGTAGCCAAAAGCCTTCTTTCCTGGGCAGTAGAGACAGTTACTTCAACAGAAGCAGAATTGGCTTTTTTAATACCTTTGATTCAGAAACACAACAATGAATGAGCAGGTGTCCAAATACTTTTGTCCCTACAGTGTAGTTCACTATATACACCAAAACAGTGCCCCCTTCTGTAACAAGGCCGCGACGAATGGGTTCCAAGCACGTACGGCTTGGGCCGATCCAGACTGAAGGAGACGAAGAGGAAGAAGGGGAGGATGAAAAATGAGAAGAGGATGAGGGAGGGAAGGAGTGGGAGGGGGGCGGGGCTTGAGGACCTGCTCTAGTCAGCTCTTTCCAATGGGGGGAACATGACGGAGTGGACAGCCTGTATGGGACGGACTGAATGGGGCTTCTTCCCCTTTACATGATAACTTTGATCCCCTGTGCTTCACACACCAGTCAGCAATATTGTCTAATGGCGCTGGGTTAATACTTTAACCAGCGCACGGCATGAGGCTGATAGAGTGTGTGTGTGTGTGTGCAGGAGGGGGGTCCTCAGAGACTGCATCTCAATCAGCACACATTCCTCAGCTTACAGTAGAGCCAGACAGAAGAAGACTGAGAGGAAATGCGCTGGCGTTCGCTGGGGAAGCTGCTTTTAGATGGCAGCAAGGCAGTGGAAAAGGGGAGGCTGTGAATTTGCTTGATGCTAATGTGAAATAAACACGGGTAGAATTTACAGTGGGGTGGAAGCATTGGTGAAAAGCTTAAATTTTGCATTATTTTACAGTTTAATTAAAATAAATTAATAAAATCAACGTAATATTTTGCGTAGAATTTCTCAAATTTGAACAGAAATTTCGCAATTTCTTCGGAAATTTTGGATTTGGTGGTGTGTCCACCTCTGCTGACCAGATTAGATCCACCCAAGAGTTGAGAATCTGAACATGAGCCTCAAAAGTGCAAAACGTTGAGCGTGGTCAGTGTTATACATTTTGCTGAAATGTTAATATACTGAATTGTGCAAAAACGGAAATTGGAAATTTTACAGGAGAAGCCAAAAACCCTCTGAATTTTCAATGGAAGTCAATGTGAAAATATTTCATTTCTAGTCATTTTTGAGCATTTCTGGCTGTCCATTTGTTAGGAAATTTGGACATAATGTGGAGAACAACTGCCTGATTTACTTTATGTCAAAAAGTGAAAAACTGCAAAAGTAAAATATAAAAATATACTTTTTTTTTGCACAAAAGTAAGAATTTATACACAGACAAATCTGCAAAATCTCACATTTTTCTATTTTATTAAACAACATGCTAAAATGTTTACATTTAAAATGTGCAAAATTTCTAAAATTGCTGTTTATTCACAATTTCATAGGAAAAAAAAGATGCTCAGTTTGCTCCCACACTTTAAGACCCCACTGTTTATCCATCAGCCCGACTACTTCCAAAAGTAAGCAAAGATAAAAGGTGGCAAGAGTCTGTTCTGCGACTACTGTCAGTAGTGTGAATATCGCAGTACTGTGGCTGGATCTGCTTTCAGACAAACCATATAGAGGCCTACAATAGCCACATTCCATCACACACAGTCCAGAGCGAGCAAGAGAGAGAGAGAGAGAGAGAGAGATAGATTGATCGAGAGAGCGAGAGGAATCGCTCATCAACTCTCTGACAGCGGGGGGAAATCCTCACTTCCTGAAGATGACAGCGCGGACAATGGCGGATCTGCCCATCCGCATAGCGGCCAGAACAGGCCAGGTTAATGATTCTGTACCCACAGCTGAGCTGGAGGACAGGGAGAGATGGAGGGAGGGAGGAGGGAGGGAGGTGGGAGGAGGTGGTGGGGGGAGGGAGGGTGTAAAACATTATCAATTACATCCACTTAAAACTCCATTACATCTGCATGTGGCTTTTTAACCATTTAGCTCTGCTGGAATAAAGGCCTTTTAATGTGGTGAAAGGCTTCGTTTTGCTCTTCTATTCAAATGTAGTTGAACAGCTTGGACTGAATTACAGTACATTTACATTCAATTACAGGTTTGAGGCTGTGATTTTTTTATTATTTACTTTTTTTCTGTTTTAATGTAAAATAATTGCAAATTGAACTCATAATACAGAGAATCCATATGCAGTCACGCATTAGAATCAGCACTGTCTCCACGCTGTCCCCCTTTTTACCCCAAACATGCCGCAGTCAATCAGCCGAAAGAGACATGTTTGGTGTCTCTCATTTCTGCATTGCAACTTTCAATATTTTCTAAAGTCCAAAAAGATATGTCCATCCTCCTACCAAAGCACACATTTTGCCACCTTAAGCATACGGTTCCTTTTATTTAGATATTGGAGCCATGTTGACAACAAAAAAAAAAGCGTGACGGGGTGGTAAAGTATACCAAAATACCAAATTAGCTGTGGCCTGAGTGGTCGAATAAAGGCCTTTTAGGTACATTTACAGTACATTTACATTCAATTACAGTTTTGAGTCTGTGTTAGTGTTTACTTTTTTCTGTGTTTTAATGTAAAATAATTGCAAATTGAACTCATAATACAGAGAATCCATATGCAGTCACGCATTAGAATCAGTACTGTCTCCACGTTGTTCCCCTTTTTACCCCAAATATGCCGCAGTCAATCAGCCGAGACATGTTTGGTGTCGCTTATTTCTGCATTGCAGCTTTCAATATTTTTTTAAAGTCTACGACATAAAAAAAGATATGTCTGTCCTCCAAAGCACAGATTTTGCAACCTTAAGCATTTTAACAACAACAACAAACAAAAAAACGTGACGGGGTGGCAAAGTATACCAAAATACCAAAATAGCTGTGGTCCGAGTGGCCTTTTAAGTACATTTACATTCAATTACAGTACCTGACAGGTTTGAGTTTGTAATTTGTAATGTTTTTTTCTGTGTTTTAATGTAAAATAATTGCAAATTGAACTCATAATACAGAGAATCCATATGCAGTCACCCATTAGAATCAGCACCGTCTCCACGCTGTCCCCCTTTTTACCCCAAATACACCGCACTCAATCAGCCGAGACATGTTTGGTGTCTCTCATTTCTGCATTGCAGCTTTCAATGTTTTTTTTTTATAAAAAAAGATATGTCCATCCTCCTTCCAAAGCACACATCTTAAGCATATGGTTCCTTTTATTTAGATATTGGAGCCAACAACAACAACAAAAAAACGTGACAGGGTGGTAAAGTATACCAAAATACCAGCATAGCTGTGGTTCCTTGGTAACCATTCAGCTCTGTTGGAATAAAGGCCTTTTAAGTACATTTACAGTACTGTAAATGTACTGTAAATGTACTTAAAAGGCCTTTATTGTAAATGTACAATCTAAGTACATACTGTGGGGGGCATGGGGGCTCAGTACCCGGGCTCGGCAAGCTGCCACTGTTGGGCCCTTGAGCAAGGCCATTCACCCTCTCTGCTCCCCACTGGGTGCTGGAGTTGGCTGCCCACCGCTCTGGGTGTGTGTGTGTGTGTGCTCACTGCCTCTAGTTCACTAGTATGTGTGTGTGTGTGTGTGTGTTACCTTTACTTCCTTTATATACATTAAAAAAACAGCTCTTACACACTTAAACACACCTTACTGTAAACGTATCGAACATGTAAAGGATTTCTACTGCAAGTACAGTAAGTTCCAGAGCCATTTAGTGTGACAAATACGTCTATCAGCATATTGCAGGACACCCACCACCACCACCACCACCACCACCCCAGGCACAGAGTACATCATGCCTAATCCAGATGATGTTTTGCACAGTAAGGAACCAATGAAATCCAGGTCTTGGATCACAAGCTGGTGGACGGATAACTTGCGCCGCACGGAGATGATCCCAAATTGTCGGACAACAGGTCAGATAGGGAGTGCACAATGGGGTCAAAGTCAATAGGCCTGAATATTAACCTGGACGCACCATTAACCAGCCTGCAGCTCAGGTGACTGGACGCTAAACGCTGGTTACTAAAGGGCAAAGGAACAGGCACTGAAGCAGACAGGCAGATCTCGCAAACACTGCTCTAGTCTTGTCCTGCATATTTATTTATTACAGGAGATTCATTGTTGGGGTAGTTTTGATTAGTGCAGCATTTCCACTGTTGTGGAGTGATTTTAATCCAGTATGAATTTACAGTCTGACATTAATAACCATGGTTGATTTGAATCCTATATGTTTTATTTTTATAATTGTTTTTATAATTGTTATAATTGTGACGTGATTTTTATCCAGTATGAATCTCAGTTTTTTAGTTTTACAGTCTGAGCAACAGGCCTTGGTCTTGGTCACTTGTATGTAACAGTACAGTGTGTTTTACAGTCTGGTGCTAAAAAACAGGTAATGTAACCAGGTTTGATTAAAATCCAGTATGAATTTGCATTTTTTTGTTTTTGTGTTTTTTACACTCTGACAGTAACAATTATGGAGCGATTTGAATCCAGTATGAATCTGCAGTGGAGAGACATTTTAATCCAGTATGGATTTTACAGTATCATGGTAGTAACTATGATCTCATTTGCATCCAGTATGAATCTGCACTTTTTACAGTGTAACAGTTATTATTGCCAAGTGATTTTAATCCGGTATGAATTCACAGTTTGTGTAGATTATGCAGACTGACCATAATAATCGTGGAGTGATTCTTGAGGGTGGAGTCATCTTTCTTTCTTGTTATGCTTAAAAATTTAATTGAGGACCTTCTAAACAGCTGTTGTTGTTGTTGTTGTTTTCCTGAAAATAAACGATTAGTTAATGGGTCTAGAACCTGTACACTGCGTAGAGGTTCTTGCAAAAGATTCTTCACACTGTAATACACCATTAATCCCATAGTTCTGGAAAAAGGGCATCTGCTGAAAAGTTCTTTATGCAACCTAATCTAAACCTAACACATTTAAGGCTCTTCTAAGACCTTTTGGTCTTTGGCCTTTTGTTTACCAATACTTTCCAATGCCAACTCAGTGCTCTGCACATTTTTGTGTTCTCCCTGCTGACCGAACCCATCGACAAACTGTCAGGCCCTTCATGGGCTAAGTCTGTCAGGGCCTGTAGGTTTGTGAGGAAACCTTAAAAATCTCAAAAATGTGCAATACGCATAGGGAACCACTCAACTACTCACATTACCATTCATTCATTTAGCAGAGAATCCCATCCAGATAGAAAATGAGGTCGGAAACGTCCAAGGATTCAAAGGCCAGAGTCCTACCATAGCTTGAGAAGGCCAGAGGCTGCAGACTCTGGACTCAAGTGAATGAAAAACAGGCCTAAAGATGGACGGGGGCAAAGTCTCTCGGCCTTTTCGCTTCTCATCTGGGAAAAAGAGGCAGAAAAACAACAAATCCTCAACCTCTCCTCTGTTGACGTGCATGAAATGGGTCATGAGAAAGTTCCCATCCTCTTTCCCTTCAAAACCTCTCTGCCTTTCTGTTTTTTGGGAAGCTGAATATCCATTCCAACGCCCACACACTGGTGGACCAGCGCCCGCTGGATACCCCATCACTCAGCACGCTCAGAGTAGGGCAGGGAGCAAGAGGGGTGTGTGTGTGTGAGTGAGTGTGTAGATGTGTGTATGTGTGTGTGTGTGTGACAGAATAGGATGTGCTCCGTCACTGGTTGTAAAGAGTGGAAGCTTCCTATACATGGCAGCTGCAAGGCTCCTCTGATGTATCAGAGTCAGCAGAATCATTGATCAGCGGCTGGGGTTAATCATTGATTGGGGAGGGAGTGGGGGGGGGGGTTCAGGGGGGAATTCAGGGGAGCATGAGGGGGTGGAAGCTCAGCAGGAGGGCTGAAGAGACCAAGGCTCGTTCTTCCAAAACAAGCCTTTCTTACCTCGTAGTCCGAAGAAAACCATGTTTCTCCAAAATCAGAACTTTATTGGAGAATGAAAGTGGCCCTAGGATTAACCCTTGAACTGTAAAAGTCTGGATGTGGGCCCGCAGTCCCATTCTGCACTGTGATAACTGCAGTCCTGACACTGCAACTTATAGTAAAGCATAGTTGAGTAGAAAAGCCTAGTATTTATGCATATGAATGATAATAATAAGCTTCAGCAGCTTTTATCTGTCAGTGCAATGCTATTTTATTGCAAGTGATTTTGGAGCTTTTCTATTGGTGCATTTATCATGTTTGGAAAATAATTAATAGAGATCAACTCCACGATTTCTATTTGTGTTAGAATCAAATTCCAAGTGCTATTGAACTGGGTGTCCTACCAACAACCCATTCTCACAATTCAGCATGGGCTCCTTTAACTCATTTAAATCAGCCCCTAGAGAAGCATATGCTGTCATGCAAAAAAATGTATCTCCAAAGCACCTCGAGAGGTTCCTCCACAGTTTCAAACTAAAGAACCTCCAAAAGTTCTTCGACTTATTTACATACACACACACACACACATATATATATATGGTACATGTGCAAAAGTATTGGGACACCTGCTCATTCATTGCTTTGCAGAGTTTCTCCTGCTTCTGTTGGAGTAACTGTCTCTACAGTCCAGAGAAGAAGACTTTCAACTAGATTTCGGAGGAGCATTGCTGTGAGGATTTGATTGCAATCAGTGACAGCAACAATGTTGGCGAGGTCATCCCCAACTCCCTAATTCATCCCAAAAGTACTGGATGGAGCTCCACCATCCACCATTCCAGAGAACGCTCAGTGTTCTTCCACTGCTCCACAGCTCCTCAATGCTGGGGGGCTTTATACCCATCGACTAGCCCACGCCTGGCATTAGGCAGTATGGTGTGCCAATATATGGTGCCAATCGGCTCAATCGGCTCATTTAGTTTATCTGCTCCAGAGAGTCCTATTCTATTGGCAGTACTTCTCTACAGGGACTAGACAAGCTGTGTCTGTGTGTGTGCATTTGCACATCTGTGTCAGCAATGGTTAAAAACGCTAAATGCATTCATTAGAAGGGGTGTCCATAAACATTTGGACGTATAGTGTACTTTATCCATAGTTCTGGGGTTATTAAAACAATGGTCAGAGCTACAGCCCAGTGGCCCTGATGTAGTCACACCCCCGATTGTACGCTAAGTTGTCTACTGCGATGTCCAGATTAGCAGCCCTCTCAAAGCATCTCTTCACACTGACAGTCCTCCATATTATAAAAACATGAACTGCAACAGTGGTGCTTCTTTGAGTGGCAGCATGACGTTTGACTGCCCCTTGTGGCTGAAAGCAGTATTGGAGGTGCAGGCTATGAAGCAAAGGCCATAGGCCAGTAAAGACTCTGCATGGGCAGAATTGGACTGGACCCAGACAAGCATCGAGTGTAAGATTACCGTTTCCTCTCCAGTGTGGGCGGATAGAACCTGACACACATGCTGATTCGGTTCACCTTCCTGAAGGACGCGTGCGCTGCCCCTTTCAAACACACTCGCCTTAAACGAGGTATTAGAAGCGAACCTCAGGGCCATAGCTGGGCCTGTCCTTGTCCACTCTGAGGGCAAAGTAAGTACATTTTATATAGTTTCAAAGCAGATATAAATATAACATATATGCATATATAACTGTATTTACCAACCAGTACTTCAGGAAAACCTCAAATAACCAAAACAGTCCTAGTTTTTAATGTAAATAAATGTAAGAAATTTTATACTTTATTATATGACATCATTTTTGACCATCAGCATTGATGACAATTGGAGCTTTTACAAATACAGTATACATTTTTGGTTATATTTTAAAAACAAATAAATAAATATACATATATATTGCATATAAACTATAATGTAATATTTATTTAAATAAATATCTAAAATTGTAAAAGTATGGAAAACCCTATATACATAACCCTATATATACATATATATATATATATATTTAGAGATACTGTATATATATACAGTATCTCCATTACTGTGCATATACTGTTTTGCTCTTTGACAAGAGCCTTAGTAAGATCAGGATGTTGGCATCAAGAGCGTTAATATTAAAAAGAGTTTATCCTCCTTTATCTTTTGTTGGAGTAAACTGTTTCATTAATATGTATATATATATTTATTTATTTATTTTTATTATTGATTTATTTATTTTTTTACAGTATTGTTTGCTTTAACCAGGCAACATATTTTGTTAGAACTAATAATAATAATAATAATAATAATAATAATAATAACAATAATAAAGAAAAAAGAATGTATATACATGTAGAAATAAAAAAATAAATGCATAAATAAATATTTTTATAGCTTTTTATACTTTCACACACACACACACACACACACACGTACACATATATATATTTTTTTCAATAAAATATACAGGACTAGTATTGCACTTCCTCTGCAATTCTTTGTAGATTCTGCTCTCATTCTAATCCATCAAGTAAATATAAATCAAGAGAGAGAGAGAGAGAGAGAGAGAGACAGAGACAGAGAGACAGAGAGGTGAAAATGTGTTGATGGGTGTTTAGACGGGAAGGGTGGGGGGGGCAGATGGGGCAGCTGATGGAGAAAGGCTGTGTAATCCCGGGCAGAATGGCCGGACTTCCTAAACGGCGGCTACGCGGAGCCGGATCTATGGCCTGTCCACTCAGCACAAAGCATTCACTCCCCTGAGCGCAGAGTTAATAATTCAATAGAAACACATGAGAGAGAGGGGATGAGCCAGTGTGGCTGAGTGACAGCCAAAAGCCTGGGGAGAGAGAGCGAGCGAGAGAGAGAGAGAGAGAGAGAGAGAGAGAGACAGTCCACAGTAAAGGGTATACCTGGCCTCCGCTTTGTGTTTCTTTGGGAACTACTTTGCCTCACAATGCCCTACACGTATACCTCCACCTTGAAGGGATGAACTATGAACTATGAACTATTAATTGGTAAAGACTCTCGACATCACATGAAGGTTCTTTAGACTTACCTTCACTTTATTACATGTAAATCAGGGTTCCTAAAGGAACCAGGAGTGGTTCTCCTATGGTATTGCATCCAGAACCATTTGTAGAACCTCTGTTTTTTTTTTAAATGTAGTGTATTCTTATTTGTATTATGTATTTGTGTAGTATGTATTTTTTGTATTATGTATTTGTATGTACAGGAGACTACGGTGGTCTACAAGGCCCCAGTGGAGGAACCAGTGGAGGAACCAGTGAAGGAAGCAGTGGAGGAACCAGTAGAGGAACCAATGGAGGAACCAGTGGAGGAACTGTGGACGAACCAGTGGAGGAACAAGTGAAGGAACCAGTGAAGGAACCAGTGGAGGAACCAGTGGAGAAACCAGTGGACGAACAAGTGAAGGAACCAGTGGAGGAACCAGTGGAGGAACAAGTGAAGGAAACAAGTGGAGAAACCAATGAAGTAACCAGTGGAGGAACCAGTGGAGGAACAAGTGAAGGAACCAGTGGAGGAACAAGTGAAGGAACCAGTGGAGGAACCAGTGGAGGAACAAGTGAAGGAACCAGTGGAGGAACCAGTGGAGGAACCAGTGAGGAACTGTGGAGAATTGAGAATGCTGCTGGTTTCTGTAGTATGCAGAGCTGATGTTGACTTTTCCTCTTCTTTCCTTTGACCTAGAGAGAGTTGGGCCAGAGTATTCCCTCTCCATCCTTTCCTCCACCCCTCTCTTCATCCTTCTCTCCATCCCAACGGGACGGCCTGGCCCCACCACCCTCTCGTCATTACGGGAAAACATCAAAGCCCCGCGAGGTTTTCCCATCCCTTCATCTCCCAGAGCAACGCATAGCGGAGAGAGAACGCTGGAAAAAAAAACCCACACGCAGAGATCAGGACAGGCGGAGAAAAGCCGGAGAGAGAGAGGGAAAGTGGTAATAGATAAAAAACAAGGCCATAAAGATGCGGCAGAAAGGCAAGAATCTGCTGATGGCACAAACACATACAACCGGGAGAAGAAAAACAATAAAAGAGCCTGTCACACACACGGCAGCCCTCCTCCTTTTGTTTAAAGGAGGGGTCCCAACCCACACACACCCACACACACACACACACATACACACACCTACACACACCCACACACAATCCACGTAGGCGTCGTTAATATTTAGCTGGGTTCCAGAGCTGAGGCAAAAGAGCTCATTTACAGATGACAGAACGGCACGGATACCATCAACCTGCCACTCACACAGGCATAGAAGATGAAGCTCCTGCTAAGTAGGCTTAAAGCGATACTTTGATGAAAAAAAATATATATAAATAAATCACAGTCTTCACAATTAACATCAGTCCTCAAAATATAATAAATGGACAAAAGTATTGGGACACCTACATAATACACCTTCAGGAGCTTTGACGACATCCCATTCAAAACTGAAAAGGCAAACCGCAAGAAAGAGCTAGACCGCCCCACCACCATCCAACTGCTTCTCCATCATATTTCCACTCTAACCCCTGTTGTCTCTTGATCATCTCCCCACTGTCTCTCCACACTTCCATCTCCCAATCATCTCCCGACTGTCTCTTCACATCTACCCACTGTCTTCTCATTATAACTCCACCAACTACCCACTGTCTCCTCACTATAACTCCACCATCTACCCACGTCTCCTCACTATAACTCCACCATCTACCCACGTCTCCTCACTATAACTCCACCATCTACCCACTGTCTCCTCACTTTAACTCCACCATCTACCCACTGTCTCCTCACTGTCTTTCCACCATCTCCCATCAGTTCCCCACTGTCTCCTCACATCTCCCATTATCTCCTCCTATCTCCCCACCACCTCAATCTCTCCGTTGTCTTCCCACCATCTCTCCACTGTCTTACCACTATCTGTCCATTATCTCCCCACTGTCTGTCCCCACCATCTCCATCGATCCATCATCTCCCCACTTTCTCTCAACCGTCTCCTCATCATCTCCCCACTGTCTCTTCACATCTACCCACTTTCTCCTCACTGTATCTCCACCATCTACCCACCACCTCAATCTCTGTACCTGCTCACCACTATCTCTTCACTGTCTTTCCACCATGTCCATCTCTCCACTGTCTTCCCTCCATCTCCCCACCATCTCTCCACTGTCTTCCCACCATCTCCCCACCACCTCAATCTTTCTGCTGTCTTCACACCATCTCCCCACTGTCTGTCCCCACCATCTCCATTGATCCATCATCTCCCCACTTTCTCTCAACCATCTCCTTATCATGTCCCCGCTGTCTCTTCACATCTACCCACTGTCTCTTCATATCTACCCACTGTCTCCTCATTGTCTTTTCACCATCTCTCCACCAGCTCCCCACGGTCTCCCCACTGTCTTTCCACCATCTTCCCACCACCTCCATCTCTCCACTGTCTCCCCACCATCTCCATCTCCCCATCATCTCCCCACTGTCTTTCAACAATCTCCCCACCATCTCCTCACTGTCTCTTTACATCTACCCACTATCTCCTCACTGTATCTCCACCATCTACCCACCACCTCCTTCTCTCCACTGTCTTCCCACCTTCTCTTCACCCATCTCTCCACTTTCTCCCCATCTCTCCATCATCTCCCCACATCTACCCACTATCTCCTCACTGTCTTTTCACCATCTCCCCACCATCTCAATCTCTCCACTGTCTCTCTACCATCAATCCGTCATCTCCCCTCCACCTCTATCTCTTCACCATCTCCCCTACATCTCTCTACGATCTTCAGCCCTGTGGTTAATTATTCAACATGCAGGAGCTCAGGGAGGAGAATGAGGGATGGAGGAGGATGACAGGAGCAAGGAGGATTGACAGATGTGCCTGCGTCGTCTCTTCTCTAAAGAAGAGAGAAGAAAGGAGAGACGTAGAGACCTGGAGACGGAGGAATGAGTGGATCTAAATGTTCTCCTAAGCTCCATCAGCTCCTCCGAGGTTTTAGGAGGCTTGCTAGGCCGGGTATCCTGAGGACTGATGATCCTCTTGGAGGCTGGTCTTACTCGCAGAACATTATTTTCCTTTTAATTGGAACTATTCTGAAGAGCTGGAGCACCAGCACATGATCTTTTATTAATTCTTTAATTACAAGTTACATTTTCTCTCTTGTAAAAAGTCAAATGTTTGGACACACCTTCTTGAATGTGTGCTGACCACCATCTTAAAACATCTGACCCAAAAGCTAGGCTCTTTCCAGTAAAGAGGACATTGGGGACACTGTAGTTAGGACATCATAGCTAGAGGGGGTTTTCAGGCCCCTCTGTAGGCCTAAGGAGCTGATTGGGTCATACAAGCTATTAAGAATTGTTTACTGGTCTGTTGCTAAATGAGTAAATGTGTGTGTATGTGTGTGTATTAATGAACATTAACTGTAGCTGCCTGCTTTGAGAGGTATTTCCACCCACCCACACACACACACACACACACACACACACACACTGCCACTGTCCTACAACTTAAGCCTGCCTAACCCCCCTGTCCCCCGTCCCTCCTCCAGCCATGACATCCTAACTATGGTGGACACCCGTGTGTCCCCAGTGTCCTCTTTACTGGAAACTAAAATATGGTCACTTTTTTTAAACAGGTGTGTCCAAGCTTTTGACCTGTGCTGTATAATGTTTTGTTTCTATTGTCGTACAATTCATTTATTTATTGTTATATATATATATGTATATATATATATGATATTTTATGTTATATAAATTGCTATATATATTGCCTGTAGTGAGTTTAGAGAGAGAGAGAGAGAGATGCAGGAAATATAGGAAAAATTGGTGGAATGAAAAAAGAGAAAGAAATGAGGTAGAAGAGAAAGGCGAGAGAGTATTAGAGAAAGTTTGAGAGAGAGCGAGAGAGACAGAGCCTGTAGCTGTGGTTCATTACTGTGAGTTTCCGGCTGTAACGCTGGGAGAGCCTGGAGGGACAGGGCTGATCTGAGTGTATTTGTACCTGCTATAATAACTTAAAACACACCTGATTCACAGCACAGACGGTCCTCAGCTGCTGAATATGGAAGAGTCGGGATATGTCGGGAATGACACCCGTTACGGCACTCATCCGCCGACAACTCCACTCAAGACGCTTCCCAGCATATCCCGTTCCATTGAACTCCATTCCACTTTGATACTACGGCACCGTTCCCCTCACAAGCTTCGTGTTGTGAGCAAAAGCCGGGACGGAGTGGTGATCACAGCAACACTGCGGGGTGGGAACGGCGCATGTACCACAACCTGTAATCCTCAGAACCGCAGCTGGCGGTGAGAGAGACTGGGATAATAAAATGTTCAACTAAATGAAACAGAGCGAAGCAAAGATGTACACAACACATTTTCCACTGACAGCTGGTATTAGCATTAAACTCAACACAACTACAGGCCTGGAGTTAACTGCACCACCTGCTGTGATTTACTGTAGGTGACTTTCAGTGCTAATAACGGTGCCATAACTCAACCCCCCTTTAGAGCCCAACCCTGTGCTCATTAGAACATCTCCAGAGTTCTCCTCATGAAGTCTAGTATTATTTACAGATCTCCTCCTATTAACACCTGGAGGTTTATTAGGGTTTATTTTAACGTTATATAGAGTTAATTACAGGTAGACACTCTCACTGACCACTGACTTTGTTTATTCAATTTATTCTAATGTTATATAGAGTTAATTACAGGTAGACACTCTCACCGACCACTGACTTTATGTTTATTGGGGTTTATTCTAATGTTATATAGAGTTATTTACAGGTAGACACTCTCATTGACCACTGGCTTTATGTTTATTTGGGTTTATTCTAATGTTATATAGAGTTAATTACAGGTAGACGCTCTCACTGACCACTGACTTTGTTTATTCAATTTATTCTAATGTTATATAGAGTTCATTACAGGTAGACACTCTCACCGGCCACTGACTTTATGTTTATTGGGGTTTATTCTAATGTTATATAGAGTTATTTACAGGTAGACACTCTCACTGACCACTGACTTTATGTTTATTTGGGTTTATTCTAATGTTATATAGAGTTAATTACAGGTGGACACTCTCACTGACCACTGACTTTATGTTTATTTGGGTTTATTCTAATGTTTTATAGAGTTATTTACAGGTAGACACTCTCACTGACCACTGACTTTATGTTTATTTGGGTTTATTCTAATGTTATATAGAGTTAATTACAGGTAGACACTCTCACTGACCACTGATTTTATGTTTATGTGGGTTTATTCTAATGTTATATAGAATTTTACAGACTGAGAGTCATTCGTTTTCAATGAGCTCCGTTTATAGAATATGCCTTTATTGAGTTTCATATATAAAATATGATTTTGCTGTAGGATGTTAAGATGCACTACCCTTTCCTCCCTTTCCTCCATAACGGCTCAGTAATTGACATCCTGCTGTGCACATTCGTCTGAAGGGAACAGCCGAGGTGCTTTGACTGCCATGACAAGTTAAGTGAGGACACACACACACACACACACACACACACATACACACAGCTATTGTCTTCCAAATGAGCTGTCATGGAGGGCGTCCTGTCAACTCCGTAACTCGGTACCTGTCCGTTAATAATTGAGCCGTGCGCTGGCGGAGGTGTGTGTGGCCACCGCTCTCTGAGTGACAGATCAGCTAACTGTGGCACTTTTAGCACACAAAGAGAGAGAAAAGAGCAGGAGCAAAACAAGTGATCAGAATCAAAGAGAGAGGAAGGTAAAGAAGCAGGAGAGGAAGGCCCGGGGATAGATGAGATGTGTGTCTGTGTGTGTGTGTGGGGGGGGGGGGTGGGGGGGGGGAGTATGTCCTAACTTCACACAGCTAATCTAATTTAACAAAAGTGCCATGTTTCATTTTTTTTATTTGAAATATAGATATGCAATTTATATATATATATATATATATATATATATATATATATATATATATATATATATATATATATATTATTTCTTTGTTTCAGAATTTTGTAATGAATGGACCAATAGAAATCATTATGATGAAATTACCTCGACGGAGTCTGAAAATTCAGGTAACTCAGTTTTGTTTGATGAAATACCTGAAATAAACTGACATTTTTTTTTTTATTATTTAAGAAAAAAAAAAGTTGTCTCTTCATTTTTTCTAGAGCTATATATATATATATATATATATATGTACACGAACTTAAGGCATTTACTAGATGTTCTTCTCCAGAGCGACTTACAGAAGTGCCTCACTGTCACTTAGAATCTAATTTATACAGACTAGAATTCAAAGCTCCTCTAATCTTAGACTGTACTAAACACAAGTCAGTAAGGAGACCATAGTACTCTTCTCTTCGCCTGAGTACTCTCAGAAGAGGAGGGTCTTCAGTCTGGGTTTGAAGACAGCGAGCGTTGGACTCTGCTGTTCAGACACCCAGGGGAAGCTCATTCCACCACTTCGGTGCAGGACAGTAAAAAGTCTGGACGCCGTACTTGAAGCTGGAAGGGCTCTTGGTGCAGATCGGGCTTTGTGGTTGTTCCTTCTCTGAGCACTTTTGGTAGGTGCTGACCACTGCTTACCAGGAACACCCCACAGGACCTGATGCCTGATGTTTTGGAGATGTTCTGACCCAGTCGTCTATCTAGAACATCACGGTTTGGTTCTTCTTGTCAAAGTGTCTCAGATTCTGGCAAGTTCTGCCAGCCCCTCTAGGGGATTCTAGCAGTTTGTTAGCATGAAGCTAATAGCAACATACTTTTCAACATTTTGGATTTTGGAATTCCTAGATTCATAAATACGTATTTTTACCTCGTCTGCTGCAGTTTACCAGGGTCTCCTTCAGTAAAGGCCGTGGCTCTGAGCTGTAGCCACTGTTTCCCAATTTTAAAAGATGGCTGAACCCTGGTTAGCGCTCACATTCACAGTCAGTGACGTGTGAACGACTTCCAGAAGTCCTGGAGTGATGGAATTGGTCCCGCCCACTGGACAACACTGTAATTAGCATTTTTAATGTAGTTAGAATAATGTGTCAGGCCCTCTGCTCTGCTTGGGAAGTCCTAACCAATGGGAGAGCTTGTTTACAACTGGTTTCTTCTAAAAAATCAAGGCTATTAAAAAGAGTCAATCCTGCTTCAGTTGGAGTGACTGTCTCTACTGTCCAGAGAAGAAGACAGCTTTCTACTATAACCTGGAGGAGCATTGCTGTGAGGATTTGATTGCATTGAGTGACAACAGCAAAAATAAGGCCAGGAACCCCACCACTACCCCACCTCATCATCCTCAACTCATCCCAAAAGTACTGGATGGAGCTCCACCACCATCCATCATTCCAGAGAACACAGTTCTTCCACTGCTCCACAGCTCCTCAATCCTGGGGGGCTTTATACCCCTCTACTAGCCCACACCTGGCATTAGTGGGCATGGTGCCAATAGGTTCAGGTGTGCACAGGTGCCACTACAATTAGCCGAATGCATTTATTAGAAGAGGTGTCCACAGACATTTGGACAAGTGTAGTGTACATGTGGGACATATAAGTGACCCTAAGTCCAGAGAAGATACAAAAACATACCTGTGTGTGTCTCATGTTTAAAAAAAATGAAAAAATAAGAGAGAGAGATGTAGCATGTTTCCCAGTGTGCCGAGGAGGACGTGGGCTTGCTTCCGAAAGCCAGCTGTCATCCATCAACAGTTGCAGCGTGTCTGAGCTAATCTGGTTTGTGACAGACACAACAGCATTACACCCAACCGTCCTGTTTTTTATGGAGCCAGTGATTGATTTCCTCTCCATTTCCATACTCTCCCCGCACTGATATTCAACAGATCAACACAGAAACGAGCGACAAAGGAGCACAAAGTGAGGCCGCAGAAAACGAGCTGCGACACGCTGGAATCCGTTCATCACGCCGGAGAAATAGGCACCATGTGCACCTGCAGAGGAAGTTAGAGCGAGAGAGAGAGGGAGAGAGGGGAGGCGATAAGAGAGGATAAATATTGTCCTAAAAGAGATGTTCTGGAACACTGATAGTTCCTAATTAACAGGAACACTTCCAGCGGTGCAGTGTGTGTTGAGGAAAGCTGGGGGTAGCGCTGGAGGGAGTGTGTGTGTGTGTGTGGGAGGATGGGAAGGCAGAGCTTAATTAGAGACAGAATTTGTCTTGTGGAAATGAGCATCACATAGACAGTGCAGTGGAGTACAGTGGTGTACAGTGGAGTACAGTGGTGTACAGTGGTGTACAGTGGAGGACACTGGGGTGCAGTAGAGTACAGTGGGGTACAGTGGAGGACAGTGGAGTACAGTGGGGTGCAGTAGAGTACAGTGGGGTACAGTGGAGTACAGTGGGGTACAGTGGTGTACAGTGGTGTACAGTGGTGTACAGTGGAGGACACTGGGGTGCAGTAGAGTACAGTGGGGTACAGTGGAGGACAGTGGGGTACAGTGGGGTGCAGTGGAGTACAGTGGGGTACAGTGGAGTACAGTGGAGTATAGTGGAGGACAGTGGAGTGCAGTGGAGTAAGCTGGGGTACAGTGGAGTAAGCTGGGGTACAGTGAAGTACAGTGGAGTGCAGTGGAGTAAACTTCTCGGTTTAAGGAGGTTCAGCGGAGGGATGTGTTTGTGAAAAACAAAAATGGGGCTGTTAAAAACCTATAAGGTATTTTTCTTGTATTTCTTGTATTTTTCTAATATCTAGAAGATATCATGCAGAACCCACCCTCTCTCTCTCTCTCTCTCTCTCTCTCTCTATATATATATATATATATATATATATTAACTAATTCCAAGTTCATTCCAAGTAATTTAGAGCATTTCTATTGGCCCATTCATTCAACATTACATACACAGTGTACAGAACAGCTAAAAGGTTCAAACCATGCAGAAAACTAAAAAGAAAACAGACAGAATGGAGATACATGCTTCTCGCAATCACTGATCTGAAGCTGCTCTTTGTATTAGTATGCAAGAGTTCAAGGGTTCCTTCGTAAACGCAATAGTTCTATACTGATCCATGGGAACTCTTCTGGTTCTGGTTCTTAGTCTCATCAAACGGTTCCTCCATCTATAAAAATGGTTTGAATATTCCCATATTTCACTGTACTGAACCCTTTATGCGAAGTTCTTGTATTTATTTTAAAGCAAAAACATTTTGGATCATATAAAATGACCTAATTTATATTTATAATTGATAATGTTTATAATAAAGAATATCTGTGTATACAGTCATATGACAGTATGGATTATATATATATATATATATATATATATATATATATATATATATATATATATATATATATATTTATATACAGTATTAACACATGTGAAAATGTAAAATCCATCATAGGAAGCAAGCTGAAATATGAAATATGAAAAATAGCCTTTTTAGGCATAATTTATGTTTATTTAGTAAATTTACATATGAAATGTGCTATAATCTCTGACAAAATCTGGCAAATAAACAGCGACTGTGTATTAAAATGTGCTTATTTACACTACCACATATGTCATGTGGCCAGGGTGCCAAAACTTGCATACCGCATACCCTGTATATTAGAGACATTAAAATGTTTACCCCCCTACAAAAATAAGCAGCTAGTCTGGGTCCATGTGTGTGTGTGTGTGTGTGTGTGTGCACATGAGCATGCTGGCATAATTAGGGTCTCCTTTGGAAGTGAAATTGCCTCCCCTGTTGGACACGACAGCCTCTGCAGCTCAGGCTCCGCCCCCTCCTGCACCTTCTGCGCCTCTATCCCAGCGAGCCTTGATTTCAAATGGAAAAATTAATGGGGGAATAATAGCCCAGGGCCTCGCTGCCTCGCCGACACACTTTCATACACTCCCTTCTTACTTATTCTACAGGGACGAGGGAGGGGAGAGCGGGCGAGAGACAGAGAGAGAGAGCGAAAGAGAGAGAGAGAGAGAGAAAGGGTAACAAAGATTTCGCTCAGAGTCGCATCCCCCCCGCCACATCGTTTGGCCTGGTATTCCACAGCGACAGTCCTTCCTTTCAAACTTACACACACACACACACTTCCTGCCACACTTGAGGGACGCCCACACGAGTCCCCCACATGCGTAAACACACTCGCCGTCACCCATCAGAGGCTAAACTTTCAAATATTAGTTAAGAGGCTGAAAAGCTCAAATAAATAAATAAAGAGGAGGGAATGATTAGCAATTCCCTCGGCTCTTTATCGATGCTTTCCATATTCATTTTTCACTTCGAGGAGGGAAAAAATCTGCAGCTCAGGAAATTTCACGGCACTTTCCAATGTTTGAAGAGTCCTCGAAGTTCTGAAAGCACCAAACACTTGCGCTAGTCCTCGAGATACACTAACATCATCAACTACAGGACCTTCAACCCGCTGCAGAACAGAACCGAACACGCCCCAAAACACGCATGCCTCACCTTACCTAGGAGTACGACATTTGCCCTGACTCCTTTGGGTGGGAAGACGGAGTCAGCATGGTCTGACCAGATTTCTGTATTTTATTTGTTGAATTTGACCTTTTTCCTCCAATTTTGGTTCACCCAATTAGCCCAGTTTTAGCTTCCCCTATCAATAGCAATGCTCCCGACCCTAGGAGGGAAAGGACCTTCCACGTCTCCTCCAATACATCTGAATCCAGCCACCATCTATTTTCAAACTGCCGCTGACACGCCAACATGTCCGGAGGAAAGCACTGGGTCCCCAGCACCACCGCACCATGCTTTAAGAGCTCTGCAAATTGTGCTCCCACAAATTCCGGCTGCTGATGGCCAGAGGTGTCAAGTAATGACGTACAAATACTTCATTATCAGCAGACGTCTGTAGTCTAGTATGAAGACTGTGTCCGTGGCAGAGACTCAAGAGAGCTGCAGTGAAACGTCCCGACTGAGCCCCACATTTACACTCCAATAAAGCTTATTGATCACACGCCTCTGAAGTCTGACTTTCTGCAGCTTTACTAAACTTCTAGACAACGACTCCTCATATTTTCCTCCATGAAGCTCATGTTAATGCTCAGTAGAGCACAGAGACGCTCCTTTAATAGAGCTGATATTACTGAAATGCTTCATTTTCAATGGGCAGATCTGCAGCTGAAACAGGAGCCTAGTGCAGCCCAACATTTTTAACATCAACATTTTAATAGATCATTCTCCTCATTATGACTTTTAGAGAAATGGGGGTTTGAGGAGGGGGGGTGGGTGCACTATAGACCCCTGTGGCGCGGCCTAATCTTTCAGCCTTTGTTTTCCTTCCATTACTTTTACTTTTCTACTTGAAGTCGTTCTGAAACCAGTACTTTTACACTTTTACTGGAGTAAAAAGCTTCAGTTGATACTTCAGCTTCTATAGAAGTCTTTTAAACCCTAGTATCTCCACTCACTTCTACCTGAGGAATGAATGTCAGTACGGCTCACACCTTTGCTGATGGCAAAGTGACCAAATGGCCCAAGATTCAAACCCGTGACCGTGGCCTTGCCACTCGGAGCACTCTGGAAACTAAACAGGCATACTGGGAGAACCTGAACTGGCGAAGTGGTGCATTTTCTGAAAGAAGTGCAGGGGTGCCAATATTTTTGGCCAGGACTGTATGGCTTTAAGTTAGCCATGGCTCCAGTTATCCTGGAGTTTGGAAAGGTACCAGGCCTCCCATACCCTCTCTCTCTCTCTCTCTCTCTCTCTCTCTATATATATATATATATATATATATCTCCATATCTCTCTCTCTCTCTCTCTGTATGAGCGGCTGAACGAGGGCACAGGAGGATAACGAGCAGGAACACTTTAAGCCCGGTGAGTCGCAGGAGCGGATTCACAGCCAGGTTGGTTGGAGGCGTTTTTTTAAAATCAAAGTTAAGCCCGTTTCCCGCTCTCGGGCGAGCAGGGAGGGGCGGATAAGGGGAGGTGAGGAGCGGAAGACGAGACAGCACACATCGGGTCTTGAAGTGTGGGATGCCCGCCGGCTCTGGCTGTTCAAACATTTGAGCGCATTAACCTGCCGTTCGGCAGGAGCCCCGTTTCGGGGCTTCGTTTTTCTCCTGACGTTGAGGAATTTGGCGGTGAACAAACTCCCTGTGCTACACCCCAAACACACATACACCTTGCTCAGCAAAACCTGGCAGAGAGAAAGAGAGAGAGAGAGAGACCTTTTACTTTCCAGGCACCACAGATACAAGGGTAAACAGCTCACTACCGCAAGTCTTCAACAGATTCAGACAAATAAACTCCTAATTCTATCATTCTATACACCTTATATACATAATAAGCCAAAACATTAAAACCATTGACAGGTAAAGTGAAGAACACTGCTGATCCCCGTGGGTCCTCTCCAGGGGTTGATCTACTAAGCAGCGAGTTGTAGAAGCTGGAAAAATGGACAAACTGAGATGTTTTAGACAATGACTGGGTTAGAACTGGGTCAGGATCTCCCAAAAATCAGGCACAAGCTCATGCAGTGGTCAGTACCTACCAAAGGTGCTCCAAGGAAGGACAACCGGTAAACCAGCATCAGGGTCATGGCCGTTTAAGGCTCAGTGATGCTCATGGAGGCCCCGCCCACCTCACTCAACTTACAGGAATCCACGTCCAGGATAGAAGGTTTCCAGGAATCCCACAGACGTAAAATGCAACTCCTCAGACTCCCCAGAGTCCTCCAGGACAGTAGCTCCCCACCCTGGTTCTGGAGGACCCCCCGCTCTGCATGTTTTAACATTTACCCTGCTCCCAACACACCTGGTCCAGCTAAACAGCTCATTAACAAGCCCTTTCTGAGTGGAACGAGGGGTGTTATGGGCAGGAGACCACTGAAACGTGCTGGTCAGGGGGTTCTCCAGGACTAGGGTTGGGAACCAGCGCTGTAAGCGCTTTACCTCCTCTAACATACCTGCTAAACCCAGTAATTAGCTCTATGTTGGTGTGTGTTGGTGTGTGAGGGCAATAAATTCACATTCAACCTCTGCTAAAGAACTAAAGCCCCCCCAGGACCTGAGCTGGACTCCTCAGCACCGACCATATGAGTGAAATGTGTGGAAATGACTGGGAAACACAAGAAAGGGAGGTGGGGGGGGAGAAAAAAAGGAGAGTAGAAGTCTAGTCTAGTCGTGACATACTTCTGCTCGGCAGAGCGGGCTTCCCGGAGGGACGTGTAGCGGTAATTACTGCCTCTACACAGCCGCGAGACTCTACAGACTTTCTAATTCGCTCATCAAAGAAACGACACGCTGAACTTTATGAAATTTTTATTCAATATGTTCACTCCCCCACCACCCCACCACCCCACCACCCGTTCCCAACCACCGCCGCTACTGTCACCAACAAAAGAGAGGAAGAAAACGAGGAGGAAAGCAAGGACCACTTCCTTCCTGCCTGGGAGCGCTACAGCGTTTTGTGTTAGCAGCTCCCTCAACCAACTTTCCAAGCCGCCAGGAGCGTTAAAGAAGAAGAAGGGAATCAGGAAAGAAGAAAGGGGAGGGAGGGATGGGGGGGGGGGGCAAAAACATGGCAAAATCACAACATCAAGAAGGTTGGAGGATTTTACTCTTGCACCGAGGCGAGAGGCCTGATCAGCGTCGCTTAACTAATTACTACAGCAGAAATACAGCAGGAGAGGAAAGAGAAACGCAGCCTCTGTCCCAGTGGAGAGAGTAAATAAAGCCGGGCAAGAGCTACAGGACCGGCGGGGCGTTTCATCATACATTCAGTTCACAAACAAACGCTAAACAAACTAAACAGCCAGATCACACTGCATAAAGAGGGTTAACGACTAACCAAGAAAAAATAATAAAGGGCTTGACAGTCAAAGACAAATCCCTCAAATCTCAGATCTTACTACGAATATAAGACCCAGCCCTTAAGCCCTAGGAAAGTGCCCTCGAATGGAGATCTGCGTTTATCTTGGCATGTGACAAACCAGGAACCTCAAACACTGCTGGTTCTCCTTCAAAGGAACATCCAGGAGAACCCAAACCGAGCTGAAAACAAGCCAACCCCCCTTCCCAGACTGTCCTGCATTTCCAACCTTCTTACTAAAGGCCTCAGAGAGCTCTCTGGATCTGGCCATGATGGTGATCATCTTCTTCACCACTCACTTCAACAACCATCAAGAGCAGACCAGACTAAACGTCTGAGGTTTAACCCTTTAGCTGTTCAGCTGAACCGAGCAGGATTCTGTGGCGTCCTACAGGGTTCTATTATAGGGCCTATAGAACTGATGCAATAATGTGGTAAAGTTGGGAAGTATGGGCTTTCATACAGGTGTTGAATAAGACCGGCTCCTCCAGAATCCTTTCAAACCATGTTCTGATCATCTGCAGCTGATGTTCTGGACCTGGTTCTAATTCTACACATCTACAGTAGTAGTAGTAATAAATGTGGGAAATAAAAGTGACATTTCTATTAATTCTATTTTATAAACAATGATTAAAGACATTTCTTCAGGTGTGTGAGTTTAGTTAGATTACCATCATCTCTCAGTGCTGATCACATGAAGATCAAACGTCCAGATGTTTTTATGGGGTGTCCTCATTTTTTAAATATTTTTTTCTATTATTTTTTCTAATTTTACCCGTTTTCTCACTAATTTAGGTCGCCAGTTACTCAGATTTTCACCCCAACCCCCCTCCTCCATCACATACACTGCCCCCGACACCAGTGAGGGTGAGACCAACACTTGCCCCCTCCGAAAAAGAGCCACACCTCTTTTTCAAATCGCTGCCAATGCGATGCCACCAGGCAACCAACCGGCGTACCAGCTAGCAGATGCCAGTAAAGGCCACCACCGCACTACTGTGATGTTGGGGGTGACGGACTCTCTAGCGCCATCTACCCACCCTGGAGAGAGCAAGGCCTATTGCGCTCTCTCAGGGCTTCTAGCACCGTAATCGGGATTCGAACCAGCAACCCTCTGACCACAGTGACCGCGCCTTTTCACTGAACTGTCCCTTTAACCTCACTCAGACTTAAGTACTGACCCTTATACCATGTGTACGGTATCAGTGCTCGGTGTGTGACGTGTCTCACACCCACACACAGGCCCCCCACACACAGACCGCCTCCTCCCTTTCAGTGTCCCATACGGAGGTATAAATCACTCCGACTGATTTCAGGGTCCAGTGTTTAAATAATTAAAGAGCTTTAATTTATCAGGATTTAGCACCTTTAGCCATCAGACCTGGCAGCTGCAAAGAGAGGAAATGACAAACAGCAGCAGGGAGGGAGAGCGAGCCAGCGAGCGAGCGAGGGAGGGAGGTAGAGGGAAAGAGAAGGAGAGAGAGAAGGAGAGGTTTCTGCCGTAAAGAAACCAAGATAAATGAGAAAAGGACGGCGCGAGATAATCAAATCAAAGCGGGGACTTAACGTGAGGAATGGTCAGATGGGGGTGTGACGATACGAGCTCGGAGAATTCAATATTCCAGTTGCATTTGATAGATAATACGACTTAGACCATTCTGCATCATTAAAAGCTTTATTTAACAGGTTTTTGATGCTATACAACACACACACACATATACACACACATACACACTTTTGACCGCGGTTAACTGAACTGTTTGTGCTTTGTCGGGACGTCCCGTTTCTGTACAGACACGGATATTGGGGATGGGAAAGAGATGATCCGAGGTTTTATTGCCATATTGCTGAAATACATGCTCTAAGGAGGGCTTTGGGTGGACCTAAGGGCACTGACACATCGTGAGTATAGCACAACACTTCCGTCGACTTATTATCAAGCCCCTTGTGATCCTTTATGACACTAGAAAATCTACTACAGTAAACAGTGTGGATACTGTGGGGTTTCACTACAACTGAAAACCTGCCCTGTCCCAAATACATACCCAATTCTGCAAGTAAACACCACTAAATGTCCATTACTTGGCTTACTTACTGTGTTTAGGGCACAGTCTTAGTGGGCTTTATTTATTAATTACTGTATTTTACCTGGAGACCAGGGCATTTATTGCTATAATGGAATATATACATCAATATATACATCATTTTTCACTTTTTGCCATAATTTAAATCAGAAAGCTGAGCTTAACATTGTGCCAGAATTTTATGATAAATGGACCAATAGAAATGCTCTAAAATGACTTGGAGAAAAATATTTGTACATTGACTTTCATTGAAGGTTCAGGTGGTTTTTCCCTTCTCCTGTAAAATTTTGAGGTTTTTCGCTCGACAGCCACAGAAACTCACAGAAACTCTATAATTATTATTATTATTATTATTATTATTAATAATAATAATGTTACATTAATAATGTACATTTGCCAACTCTTACTACTGTCTACTGTAGCTACACACACCAGAATGAACCAACATTAGCTCCTCAGTATTTACACAGTTCACATTTCTAACAACTAATTCTAATTAATTTGAGGTTCTGTTGCATATAATTGAAAATTTAATCAGTTGGCTTTGCTTTTATTTTGGTAATAAGCATATTTAATTGTAATTTTACAAGCTGCAAAAAAACCAGCCAAATAGAGTAATGACATGTAATAAAAAAAAAAAGTGTCATTTTAAAGTATCGAAAGTAAGAATTGGGAAAAATCTGTATAACATAAACTTCTATAGTGATTATCACAATAAAAAAGAACTAAGAAAAACACACTTGGAGTGTTTTGCTCATGGTGCTCCTTTTAAACTGAACTATTACAAAATAATAATAAAAATAAAAAGATAAAGGGCCACATCAAATTCCCCCGTACCTAAATTACATAGGTGAGCTGACTGACAGTTTCATCACAAGCACAGTGATTCAAGCACAGCAGAACCCAGAGCAAACAGCACAGGGGACATAATGCTGAACAGATGGAGCAATACTGACCCCTAGTGGTCAGAAATTCAATCTGCGTACTGGTGAGTTTGTGTAAGGAGCGAGAAACCAGTAGAGCTACTGGAGTACTAGATTCCCAGACAGGTACACACTGACTGAGAGGGAGCTCACGTCCGGATTACTTTATGCTTCATAGTAATAATAATAATAATAATAATAATAATAAAGAAAAGCTTCACAGAGAACTAATCAGTGCCTTTAATGTAAACAGAAATGTGCAGCTTTGACAAATAATTTCAAAGTTATATAAAGTCAATATGTTGTCTCAGCTTCTGAAATTAAATCATATGGCTAAAGGTGAATTAAAAATAAATTATCAATTAATTTATTATATATGTATTGTTTGGTTAGATTGGACTACTGAATTTAACAAAATTACAAAAAAAAACATAAATGTTTAAATGTTACCTGTTGGATAAAATTTTGTAATCTATTATTTTATTTTATTAGATATTGCATTTATTTATTTATTGAGAAATAAATGTTATAGATTTATTGAGAACTAAATGTTATATATGGGGTAATTTGTTCTTTTTTGATATCACTGAATTGCATTTATTTTTAGATTGAAGAATAAATGTTAAAAAGCCATATGTTGGATTTTTTATAGTTATTTATTTATTGAGAACCCCAAGACTCAAAAACTACATTAAGTCAACTGAAGGGAAATAAATAAATAAATAAATAAATAAAATATATATATTTTCTTTACTTAAAGTTTTTAATTAATTAAGTTATATTCTTTAATTTATTTTCAACTCCAGTAAAATTGGGATTTGTGATATTTCAATATTGTCATTTTAGGCCATATTTAAGCTGTACTGGCTTCACTGGTGGTGGTTCACTGTTTTGCGCTCACCACAGTATCCACAGCGTGGGCAAAAGTACACTATATGTACAAAAGTATCCGGACACTTTACCAAGCTACTTTACTGACACAGGCATTTAATCGCCATGCAAAAGCATCGCCAGTATAACAGGACGCCCTGGAGCAGCCACGCATACGTCCAAAGTCACCACCCCCAATGCTAAATGCCATCCGGGAGATAGAGGCGTATAAAGCCCCGCAGCACCGCAGAGTGCTGCTGAAGCTCCAGCCAATACCTCTAGGATTAGTCTGTAAGTGGCAGTTTCTGATCTATAACAATTCACCTGACCTCACTAATGCGCTCATGGCCGAATGCCATCGAAGCCTGCAGAGGAGTAGAGGCTGTATTACTGCTATACTCTCCATTATTACCCTTAATATCAAAAGCAACTCTGGAGGAGAAGGTGTCTACAAACTTTTGGACATATAGCGTACACAGTGGGACACTGGCATACTTCCCACTGCCGTGACCTAAACGAGACTTCAGTGAACCCACATCTCCACCAGCCTACACACAGACAGTAAACACGAACACCCCCAGTGTAAAGGCGTCTGCAGGAGTGCAGTCGAAATACGGGTAAACATGTTTATCTCCTTATTTGAGACATTTACAGACACAGCAGTTTCCCTCACCCTCCGTCCATCAGCACAATATCCCAACACAGCTGGGGGGCCCTCCCCCTCTCTCCCTCCCTCTACATATACTCGTAACTCTAGATATCTTTTAGTTAATTGCTATGTTACACACACACACACACACACACACACACATATATGTATATATGCAGCTTTGGTTAAATATATTAAAGGCAAAGTACTTCTGATAAAGAGGTGCAACAGCCCTTCAACCTTACTGTTACATGTTTGATCACATTTTTAATTTATTTTGAATTTATTGAGAAATCCCATTTATGAAGACTGTACTGCTCAGCAGGAATGACATCTGCTCAACTGAAAACATCTTGAATTTAAGAATATATTGAATTAATTGTTGTGAAGTTGTTATAAAAATCAATAAGACTATTAAACTTACTACCAGATTTATTATTATTTTTAAGCATTTTTTTTTTACATATTTTAAATACATATTTTAAGCAATAATATCAAGTGTTATTGTATTGTAAAACTGGAATTAAGCAACATGTATAAAATGTTATAGTGTATAATGTTATATAGCTATATATTACATCTATTCAAAAATGAATGTTCTTATCAGACGGAAATACATGCATTATTTACCTGCAAATTTATTTTCAGAATTTATTTCTTTAGTGTTGTTTATTAATATTTTAAGCAATATAGAATTACCTTGGATTTTTTTTCAGTGGTAGATAATTTTAGTACGTTAAGTATGATATTTATTCTATAATTTTCGAAATGATGTATCAGTGCAAAGCTTACTGACATTATTGCTTAAAATACGCAAGTAATTATACACAGTATACCATTCACTATTTAAGAAACTAGTTATAAACAATAAGACATATATGACACGTTGCCCGTGATCAAGATGTGTTTGTTTTTTGATCAGACATCATTTACTGCTGCGTGCCGGCTGTGCCCAGCCTGCCCCATTCCCCCTGTGATCCACCTCACTTGTCCATGAGAGAGCGCTGAATGGCTGCTTCAATCATATCCTGCTCATCTGTAGAGTAATCCTGAAGAACACACAGAGACAACGAGGGTTAGAGAAGCAAAGCACTCCAAACATTTATGGGTTTATTCTAGTTTTACAGGTAGACACTCTCACTGACCACTGACTTTATGTTTATTTGGGTTTATTCTAATGTTATATAGAGTTAATTACAGGTAGACACTCTCACTGACCACTGACTTTATGTTTATTTGGGTTTATTCTGAGGTTATATAGAGTTAATTACAGGTAGACACTCTCACTGACCACTGACTTTATGTTTATTTGGGTTTATTCTGAGGTTATATAGAGTTAATTACAGGTAGACACTCTCACTGACCACTGACTTTATGTTTATTTGGGTTTATTCTGATGTTATATAGAGTTAATTACAGGTAGACACTCTCACTGACCACTGACTTTATGTTTATTTAGGTTTATTCTAATGTTATATAGAGTTAATTACAGGTAGACACTCTCACTGACCACTGACTTTATGTTTATTTGGGTTTATTCTGAGGTTATATAGAGTTAATTACAGGTAGACACTCTCACTGACCACTGACTTTATGTTTATTTGGGTTTATTCTAATGTTATGTAGAGTTAATTACAGGTAGACACTCTCACTGACCACTAACTTTATGTTTATTTGGGTTTATTCTAATGTTATGTAGAGTTAATTACAGGTAGACACTCTCACTGACCACTGACTTTATGTTTATTTAGGTTTATTCTAATGTTATATAGAGTTAATTACAGGTAGACACTCTCACTGACCACTGACTTTGTTAATTTGGGTTTGTTCTAATGTTATATAGAGTGAATTACAGGTAGACACTCTCACTGACCACTGACTTTGTTTATTTGGGTTTGTTCTAATGTTATATAGAGTGAATTACAGGTAGACACTCTCACTGACCATTGACTTTATGATTATTTGGGTTTATTCTAATGTTTTATAGAGTTCATTACAGGTAGACACTCTTACGTTATATAGGCAAAATAGACCCCAAAAAGATTTGCCAAGTGATTGTACCATCATCAACATTACATACTAAGCTCAGTAGGTTCACTGGTGGGTCTGGATAGTAAACAAAGTGGCTATAGTTGTGTTGTCATGGTGACGTCTGGTTCACACCAACCTTCACACTGAATGACTTTTGTTCACATCTCAAACACTAAATTATGCAGACTTCTCCTTTAATCATCAAAATAATCAGGAGGTTATTGATCACTAGCATAATCAATAGTGACAGCTCCAGTTCATAACCCCCAGCCCCACTTTACTACCATGAAGTGGTTGATGGACACGCAGCCCAACGGCTTGACCTGAAGTGGCCCGGTCTGTCGCGTCGTTTACATTAACCTGAAGTGTAGCCTATTGATCCGAGGCTGCCGGCCGTACTGCACTGTCAGCTGCGTCTGAACAAACGGCATGAGGAAGTGAAAGCACATGCCATTTATCCACCCTACTTAAAAATGCTGCCGGCAATCTGGTCACGGTTACTTCCTGTATAAAAAGCGAGTGATAACATCAGTCAGCAACCTCCACCTGGTGAACCCTCACAGCAGGAAATCAATGCTGCACCACCGCGCTCACGGACAGGGACTAATGTGAGAAAAACAAGTTTCTATAGCTTTTAACCTTCATTTTAACACTGAAGAGGTTTTATGTGGCAGAAACACTCCTACTATCTTTACACAGCCGTCATCATCCTCTTTTTACACTGATGCAGTAACTGATTACAGGGCATTTTCGGAGTTAACTCAGCTTAGTTCAGCCAGAAGTTCTCCTTACCCCCATTTTTTTTTTTACTTCTGCATCTCAGCTTAATCAACAATCGGCACTGAGTTGAGCCTCAAAATCACTAATAAATGAGCTGCAGCTGAAACGTCTTCAATACTGTGTAAGGCAAGTGGTGTGTCAGCGGTTACAGCACCGGGCTATTGATGACAGGGTTGTGGGTTCTATACCCGGACTCAGGAAGCTGCCACTGTTGGGCCCTTAAGCAAGGCCCTTCACCCTCCTTGCTCCACGTGTCTCACAGCAATAGCTGCCCACCGCTCAACTGTGCTCACTGGCTGGGTTTAAAGGTGGAGGCCAAATTCCACCTGTGTCCAACACTAATAGCGAATATGGTTGCCTTCAAAAGAGACAGCCCCGCCTCCTCTACCCATCACAAGTGTGGGAGGTCTTCCTATCCTCAGACTCCTGACAATGGAGGGCTGCGGTGTTGATGGGATTTGAATCTTTTGAATCTTTTGAATCTCCTGAATCTCTTGACCAGTAGGCAGTTAGACAGTCGCTCCACTCTAGAGCTGTGAAGCCGGGTACATTTCTGTCTGAGTCTGAGAAAGAAGAAGGGAAGGGAAATTTACTCAGAGCTGTGTTTGTATGTAGTGTCATTTCACAGCTCTAGATCGGCCCTACGGTCTAACTGCTGCTTTTCATCAAGTGGGAGGAGGTCCACTGTCTAAAGCCTCCCACTTTGGGGGTGTCATATGATGGGGGGTTGACAGGCAGCCAACATACTCGGAGGAAAGTGCCGGTCCCCAGCTCCACCACGCCAGCTAACAGATGCCTGTGTCGTTTTAAGGGTGGTGAGGGGAGAGAGTGCCATCTACTCGGCCGGAGAGTGTTGTGCTTTCTCTGATTCTGGCTGCTGACGGCAAAGTGGCTTGGCTCAGGATTTGACCTTGTGACCCCTGAGCCTTAGTGGTAGCACATGAGACCACTGAGCCACTCTGATTATTAATTACACTTAATGATTACTTAATTACACTGCCCTGGCCATGGAAGCACTTCTTCACGCCCACTTACCACAAATGTGTCATAGGAGAAAGTGTGCCTTATTTTGAGATGCTGGAAGAAGTCACTGCTTTTGTAGTTGGGATCTCCCCAGGGCATGGAGGCGCAGATAGGACACACCTGTGGACACACACGCATATACAGTGAGACTCTCCACACCTCAAGCCAAAACCTAAACCCTAACCCTAACCCTAACCCTGACCCTAACCTTACCCACAACCTAACCCTAACCCTGACCCTAACCTTACCCACAACCTAATCCTAACCCTGATCCTGACGCTAACCTTACCCATAACCTAACCCTAACCCTGATCCTAATCCTAACCTTAACCTCAACCCAAAACCTAACCCAGCCTTACCCACAACCTAACCCTAACCCTGATCCTGACCCTAACCTTACCCACAACCTAACCCTAACCCTGGTCCTAATCCTAATCCTAACCTTAACCTCAACCCAAAACCTAACTCAGCCTTACCCACAACCTAACCCTGGTCCAAATCCTAACCTTAACCTCAGACCACAACCAAACCCTAACCCTGATCCTAATCCTAACCTTACCCACAGCCTAACCCTGAACCAAACCTTACCCACAACCTAACCCTTACCCTGGTCCTAATCCTGATCCTAACCTTAACCTCAACCCACAACCTAACCCTAACCCTGATCCTGATCCTAACCTTAACCTCAACCCACAACCTAACCCTTACCCTGGTCCTAATCCTGATCCTAACCTTAACCTCAACCCACAACCTAACCCTTACCCTGATCCTAATCCTGACCTTAACCAACAACTGGCATCTCAGTGGTTTTCTTTGCTCCCCCAACAGCTGTGGAATGTAATTTACACTTTTACACCACGTAATTCAGGCCTGCTAACTTTCACAAGGTTTCCGCTCAAATGCAGGATTTGCATCTGATCTTCTTTTCATTTACGAAGATAACATCGGCCAAGACGCAGAGATTATCCCTCCAAAATAAAGCTCACCACTGGGCGCGGGTCTCGGGCATGCTGGGAAGTGCAGTGCTCCACCAGGCCGTCCTGGTCGAAGTTCTGTTGACTGCAGTAAGGGCAGGTGAACGTGTAGCGGTTTGGCACTGAGCTAAAGGAGAAGGAGGACACAAGAGAGTCAGGCTTTAACTCAGGTCAAATGGAGTGTTTCTGATAACACACACACACACACACACACACACACACACACACATATATACACACACGATTCAGAGAGTGTGGCCATCACCTGACTGCATTTGGCTGGCTCTTTGTGATGTTTTTCAGGCCTTCTTGGACGTAGTCCTGGTATTTAGAGCAACTCCCTGTGTGGTCTCTCATCCTGGACAGCACAACCTACCAGTGAGAAAAACACTAGATTAGACACTACTACTACTACTAATAATAATAATAATAATAATAATAATAATTGACCATTTGAAAGTCAATGTTTATTAGTTCTTCCATCCAATTACATGAAAATGTATGGGATGCATCCGTCAATGCTTCAGTGCAAAAGAGTGAATCTGAACCAAAACGAGGTAACCTGGTCCTAATCCTAACCTTAACCTCAACCCAAACCCTAACCTTAACCCTGGTCCTAATCCTAACCTTAATCTCAACCCAAACCTTAACCTTAACCCTGGTCCTAATCCTAACCTTAACCTCAACCCAAACCCTAAATTTAACCCTGGTCCTAATCCTAACCTTAATCTCAACCCAAACCTTAACCTTAACCCTGGTCCTAATCCTAACCTTAACCTCAACCCAAACCCTAACCTTAACCCTGGTCCTAATCCTAACCTTAATCTCAACCCAAACCTTAACCTTAACCCTGGTCCTAATCCTAACCTTAACCTCAACCCAAACCCTAAATTTAACCCTGGTCCTAATCCTAACCTTAACCTCAACCCAAACCCTAACTTTAACCCTGGTCCTAATCCTAACCTTAACCTCAACCCAAACCCTAAATTTAACCCTGGTCCTAATCCTAACCTTAACCTCAACCCAAACCCTAACCTTAACCCTGGTCCTAATCCTAACTTTAACCTCAACCCAAACCCTAACTTTAACCCTGGTCCTAATCCTAACCTTAACCTCAACCCAAACCTAACCTTAACCTCAACCCAAACCCTAACCCTAACCTTAACCCTGGTCCTAATCCTAACCTTAACCTCAACCCAAACCCTAACTTCAACCCTGGTCCTAATCCTAACCTTAACTTTAACCCTGGTCCTAATCCTAACCTGAACCTTGGTCTTAATCCAGATAAGATTGACCGCAGTGAGAGGGGTCAGCAAGTGTAGGACAACACTTCAACACAGTAAATAAATGTGCAGTAGCCAGTCTTATCAAATTACAGTATGATCAATAGGCCTAGTAATTCACATATTATATAATAATAATAACAATAATAATAATAATAATAATAATAATTATTATTATTATTATTATTACTGTTTAACCTCTTTGTCAGTAAATCACAGCGCTGTACAGACAGCTTTGTGTGAGCAGCTGCCCCTGACTTGTTCAACTGAATAAAAACACTTGTAAAAAGAAAAAGGTCGTTAGCTGCAGTTTTAAGGTCAAAATGTTACATACTGCTGCTTTAATGCTGAATTTCCAGCATCTACATCAGCTTTTAAAAATAAAGAACTACCCAAAGAACTTTACAACACCACCTTTTACTTCACCCACACAGCCAAATGAGGACTAAACCACTGCAAGCCAAAAAAAAGGCAGGTTTTGATGAATGCAGCATTAATCTACCTGGATCTGCATCAGAGAGTAGAGAGATAGACCACCGAATGCAGAAAAATGCGTCACCTGAACATTCTGCCCTTCTGGAGTTACACACCAACCGTAAAAACAACCTCAAATATGGGTCTGAAATATCAGTCAAGTCAGCGTCCAGCGTCTCAACATTTGCATACAACAGTACCACTCCAGCGTCCATATAGTGTGTCAATGCACTGCAGACCAGTTCTTGTAAGACCCTTTTGGAGTCATTTACATTCACATTAATATTAAACTGGTAAAATAACCCCCTTTTTCCACATGTCTGTACAGAGTGTACGCTGGGGTCGTTCAGCGGATCAGACTTTGAGGCGTCTGGAACAGATCTGCTAATCTTTAGATCAATATTTCCCAGAACAGAGCTGAGTGCAAGATCACAGGGCCTGCGCCGCTAACCTTAGCCTTAGTGTCAGGTCCAGATTCTGTCCAGGTAAGAGCCGAGAGCCTGAGAAAACAGGTCTTCGAAAATTATTGAAGGAGCATGTGATGGATGCTGCACAAGATCTTGGTCCATAAGTTCATCTTTAGCGTCTACCTTAAGTACCTTAAGTAAGTGTTTATCCCCTCAGTAAATCACTGATATTAGAATAAACACTAATAATAACACTCCTACAGAAAGTGGTGGAAGTGGTTCTCCATCACTGTGTTCATCATTAGAACATCTCCAAAGTTCTCCTCTCTCATGGAGTCTAGTATTATTTAGAGTTCTCCTCAGATCAACACCTGGTTTGGTGGTAAATCAGCTCATCAGGTGAGCTGCTGCTGCTGCTGCTGCTGCTGCTGCTGGAGTTGAACACATCCTCCACACTATGCTGGCTGGACTGGGGGGCGTCCAGGAGAACCCTGGAGGAACCGAGCTCTGTTCTTCAGACTAGCTCACCGACAAGATCTCACTACTTTCTTTCTTCAGAATGAGAAGCTCTTGTTTCTCCTTTTTACTGGATTTATGTTCAGCTGCTTTATCTGTTCTGATGAGATCGGGAGCTTCTACTGTTAAAACTCTTTTTAGAATATTTAGAAAATTGGGATTAGGGGACTAAAACATCTGCACCGGACTGAATTTTAAAGCCATAAAACTGTTGTGATACATATATTAAATAACATACGGTACCGGCAGGTAGGACAGAGATATAAACAGTAAATAAACACAGTCGAGTTCTGATCACTGACGGGACTTTCCATGATGGACGGTTAAAGACAGTGAGGGGAATTTCATCGGCTTGTTGACATTTCCGCATACTGTTTACAGCAATACTATATTAGAATGTGCAATTACTACTAATGACATAATAATATTGTTATTTAATTCTTTTTTTCTTATAAAGCATAATATTTTGGTCAAAAATGTCTTAATAATAATAATAATAATAATAATATTGTAGTTATTATTCATGGACATCCCATAGAAATCGATTATGTGAATAACAGGAATCAGCCATGAGGTTTGTACATTCGGAAAATCATTCCGAAAGGTGTATGATCAGAGCACACAGCCAAAACACACCTCTACTCCACAGCCCTTGCATGGTCTGGATGAGGTGTGGATTAAGGCCTCCAGATCAACTGCCTTCGTCCATTTCTCCAGAGCAGCTCTGCATACGGCACACACCGGCTTCTGAGGACGCAGACACTCCTGAAGGCAACGGTGGCAGAATCTGTTCAGAGCACAAATGAGTCAGAAATTACCCATTTTATTTTTAGACCACATAAAAATACACACATTACATAATAGCAACAGTGCAACATCTGTGCTGGGAGAGTAAGACTTTAATTAAAATAATAATAATAATAATAATAATAATAATAATATCAAATGAGAAATAAAAAACTGAAAAACAGAAATAAATACATAATAATAATAATAATAATAATAATAATAATAAATTAAATCAAAATAAAAAATAAAAAGGTGAAAAACAGAAATAAATACATAATAATAATAATAAACAGAAACAATAATAATAATAATAATAAATTAAATCAAAATAAAAAATAAAAAGGTGAAAAACAAAGAAATATATAATAATAATAATAATAATAATAACAGAAACAATAATAATAATAAATAAATCAAAATAAAAAGGTGAAAAACAGAGAGAAATACATAATAATTATAACAATAACAATAATAATAATAATAATAATAATAATAAGTTGAAAACCAGTGAGAAATACGCTTTGCACTACAACTCCCATAATTCCGTGTTCCAAAATGGCTACGCTTGCTCGCTGCAAGGAAAACAAAACTGAAAGTAAATCATTAAGCTACAATTTCTCGCATTAATCCTCGAATTTCTCTCCACATGCGATGATTTACAGCGAAATCACCCCTTTAAAACACGCTAAAGCTGCCTGAACAACAACTTCCGCCGGAACTGTCCTGCTCTGAGAAGTTGAAACTCCAGCAGCAGACAAACAACAACAGCGGCGGCGGCGGCGAGCTGAGCTCCACCTAAACTTTTACAGCAGATACTAACGTGTGTCCGCACTGAGTGACCATCGGCCTGTCAAAGATCTCCAGACACACCGGGCATACGAACTCCATCGTGTCCCGGTCCCCCTGGCTGGGTTTGGGAGGCTGTTGTTGCGCCCGGCTAAAGGCTCCTAGCATGGCTACAGTTTCGCTAAAACTCCCGGAGCTGGAGGATCTCTCACCACTGAGACCAAAGTGTAACACCCATGTGAACCTGCAGGAGGAGGAGGAGGAGGAGGAGGAAGAGGAAGAGGAAAAAAAAAAACGAGAGGGGGTTTACGGCCACACCACCACGATCACTGGGCTGTGTTCACAATCTCTCCCTGAAGTGCACTCCAGAGAAATAGTGCACTACACAGTGTGTGTCAGCCATGATGGGGCGGTGTACCAATCCTCAACAACAACAAAAAAAATCCACACTTCTTAGGCTCCCTCCCTGGCCTATACCAGACAGATACGCTCAGTTGTACATCAATAAGCCATAAGATTAAAACCACTGAGACACTTTGAGAAGGGTCAAATTGTGCTCTCAACATTTCCAAAACATCAGGCCACCAGGACCCCCCATGAACCCCCTGGGGTCATGATCACTCAATGCTCATTAATGTAGTTCATAGCGGCCCCATATCACAACTTCCAGGACTTGGAGGATCTGCTGCTAACATCAGTGTTGGTGCCAGATACTACAGGCCACCTTTAGAGGTCTTGTAGAGTTCAGGTCTCGATGGGTCAGAGCTGTTCTGGCTTTGTTGTAACATTAAGCAGGTGGTTTTAATGATATGGCAGATTGGGGTAGAATCTCTATAGGAAAGCACTGCCTACCAGCTGCACATGGGCCTATAAGGTCACCATGACCAACGGCAAGCATGGGCCAGAGGGGTATAAAGGATAAAGGAGACTTTATTGTCAGTCGCATCACATGTGGTAAATTGTAAAATTGACTCAAGGTCCCAGTTACACCCAAAGAGCAATTATTGAGTAAATCAAATAATATAAAAAGTGGGAAAAGTAGAGAAATGAAAAACATTAGCAGCAATATGATCACAATCCAGGGGCCTTAGGCATTGGAGGGCAGGTGTAGTTGTTCACACTTCTCAGTTTGATTCAGCTGGACTTGATTTGAACTAGTTTAATTATTTTAAACTGATTTAAAGAAAAAAATAATGGTTTAACAGTAAAAATTATTTTTTCAAAGATTTAAAAAAAAAAAAAAGAGTATTTATTTTTGTGTATCTTTGGTTTACGTGGTGTTGCTAGCTAGCATTTACCTAAACTAACAAAGTAGCAGAGCTGACTAGCAAGCTAACAGAGCAATGACCGTGTTTCAGGAGGGATGGTGTAGTTTAACGTCAACCCCTGTGTCCACTCTGTCCCGCAGCCCACCCTTCGTTTAGCTAACGCAGGAACGGAACAGCCCCTACCCTAAGGTCGGGGATTCCCCTGAGGGGAGGTCAAGAGGTCAAGGCATGTAAAACAGCTATGAGTTAGCATAGTCAAATATGTTGTTCTCACTGTATCATAATGTGACGTTTTACGCTTTGATGGGATTCAGTTTTTAAATATTATCGTTTATTTTATTATTAATATAACATAAAGTCCCCTAACGACGGCCGCATTGCGCATATCCGCCCTAGACCATTACTATTTACCCTTTTTCTCCCCAATATGGATCGCGAATAACCCAGCCCCTGCGAATTCTCCCCCTCTCGCATGCAATGCTCCCGACACTAGCGAGGGCGAAGGCCAACACATGCCCCCTCTGACACGTGTGCAGCCGGCCAACACCTCTATTTTTCCGAACCGCCACCGATGCAACATCAGCGGCGCAACCTGGAAGGAATGCTCCGATGCATCGGCCAGCCGACGCCAGTGGCGGCCAGTGATGTGGAGTGGGCAGAGCAAGGCCGATTGGTCTGTCTCTGTGCTGCCCTGGCTGCCGACGGCTAGCAGCATGACCGGGATTCGAACCAGCAATCCTCTGGTCATAGTGACATGGCCTTAAACCACGTACCACGCCCCACGTTTTTTAGATTTCTTCCTAGCGATTGGCAAAGAGGTAGAGCGGAAATGCGCGATAAGAGGAAGTGGCCGATACTGGGGGCCGCCGTTGCCCGATTTGTGCCGAGCATGCGCACACATGCACAGTGCAAATTGGCCTCCTTTTTGGGGATGCACCTCGGGTAGGATGTTGGTGGTGTAGCTGCCTTCCCTCTACACCCTTTGTCCTCGCTGGCTAGGGCTGAGTCAGCATGTTTAGCCGGCGTAAGCAAGTGTGTGACTTTGGGTAGCCAGAGAGCCAGCGCCATCAACCAGTGTTGAGACATCCTGAGCTTTTCGGCTTAAAATATATAATATATTCTATATAGCTTTCTATAACAGTTAGTGGAGCAGGTGTCTGGCCGGCCAGCTAATGTAAGCTAATCTAGAATGAAGCCCCCTCCTGCCTAACTATCTGATCATCTGTAGGCCCCCAATCAGCGTCCCTGGCTCAGTTTGCACTGCGCATGTGCGCGCATGGTCGGCACGAGTTGAGCAGGGGAAGTAAATCGGGTATCGACAGGCCGAATATATACACATAATTATCATTTTCATTTTATTAAAGCCTCCAGTACTTCAATTTTACACCGCGCTCGAATCGATTCATCTTGCCTAGTGAGTCGGTTCGACCGATTTATTTTCAGAACTGGTTCAAACTAAACAAATCTGCTTAATCAAGTTTAAACTTGCTCCTTTTAAACATTACGATTTAATACATCGCGTTAATTTGTCCATCCGTTCGTTTGCTTTCAGTGTCGTTCACCCAGCACTGGCGCAAACGCTGCGTAGCGCTCGATTCGATTCAGCTCGCTCAACTGAACAGAATCATTTCAAGTGTCTCGATTCCCTCGATTCGGACAGCGCGTCTTCACGTTCACACGTGTGAAGCCGATGGCGTCGCGCATGCGCAGAGCGATTGGTGGGGATTTCCAGTGTGTTGAAGGTAAGCGCTGGTGGCGTCTGACAAAAATGTCCGAAATGAGCAACGAACAGGCCTTTAAATTGTGAAATACGGGCTCGGAAAATGTTAACAGCGTGTCGAAATGGCGACGCCGGCGGTAGAGTGCCGGGGAGTCGGCGGTGTTGCGAGAAAAGCTGGGCAGTTAGCCGGTTAGCTTCGTTAGCTTCGGTGGCTAAGGCTAACAGCCCAGGCTGATCTGGGCGTCTCTGAATCTGGGAGATTTACGGAGTGATTTGGGAGGCAGGATTGTGTATTTATTGCAGTTTAAGACCTTATTTTGGGTGTGAACGATTTCCTAGGCGAATAGAAGACTTAAAAAGGGTCGGAGACGTGAGGGCAGTGCAGAGTTTTAACCCTTTAAGCGATTACAGGGCTTCAACGTTAGCAGCAATGCGCATATTATTATAGCCAGAGAGGAAAGGCTTGCTGTAGCTCGCGGCTCGCTGGGGTATCTGTCGTTGTCATTTATTTATTTTTTTGCAATGGCAGGCTGTCGTAGTGTGCTGTGTGTTGTCCCAGGCGTGCTGTTTATGCTCACTGCGTTTGGAGGAGCAGAGATGCTGGGCTGAGTGCATGGAGAGCGCGCGGCTCGGCGATGGAAAGGGCGTGTGTGCGTGCGTGTGTGTGTGTGTGCAGGAAAACCGGTTGCATTCAGCTCCAGCTGGCCCTGTCCTCCGTGTTAAACATGCAAAATCTAGTTACCCCCCCACGAAGACCTGCAGGGTTGCTCGCGCGGTAACGATGCATGCATGCATCGTCAGTTTTTATGTAGCTAGTCTCGAGCCTGAAACGAGGGGGGCTGTGAGCACGGTGTGCATCACTGCATGGCACTCCATGGCCATGTTTAGCCAGCCGTCCACAGTGAATAGAATTGAGGAAAGGGGTCAATGCATGCCTTTATTCCGTGCTGAATGAGGTCAGGACCAGGGTGGGTGTGTACCAGCACACCCTGGTATACAGTGGTGGTGGTGGTGGTGGTGGTGGTGGTGGCTTCCTGGTGGAGGCATCCTGGATTAGCTGGTGTAGGATCAGCCAGCAGTATTTAACACAGGGAGGGAAATGCATGCTCGGTTGCATGTGCTGTGGTTTGTGTTTGTGCCTACTCTGCACTAATAGCCAACACTGCGAAGGGCAGAAGCCCACGCTGATTACGCTGCAGCCTAGACCGAGTCCGGAGGCCCTTTCCTCAATATTCAACTTGATTTGTTTGGTTTTCTTTTCAGCGTCGCGTTCATCATCCTCTGCAAAGCCTGACCTTGAATTGGCTGCAGTCGCCGGACCCTACGAGTAACCTTACACAAGGTGAAGACTGTGCTGTTGTTATTTATTTTCCTGTCCTTCCTTCCTACCGTTCTGTTCTGTTCTGCAGCCTTCAGGGCATTTTGGCTAATGAGGCACCCAGAGATAGCGACCAGCCCAGACATGAACCCTAGGCAAAGCGGCCTCCTAAATTAAACCGAGAGGCGGGCTCCCCAGCAGGCCACCGTTTTGACATCTCCTCTCCTCTCGTGCCAAGTTATATATTTGGAGGATGATGGTGTCGTACTGATACCCCTCCCCGCCGCTCTGCCTGGCTGTCCGTGGCCAGAAGGTTTCTGAAATGGCCTGAGGGAGATCCCGGGCTGGGGGATGACCGAAGAGACAGTCGCAGCCTAAAGCGGCCCACTCCCACCAAATGGATGCCAAGCTTCGAGAGGACCTGTTCCGGAGGTATGTGGCGTCCCTGGAAAAGCGGCTCGAGGAAGGTGGAGCCGGAGGTGAAGGAGGAGGAGGAGGAGGAGGTCAAGGGAGCACGAGTGAGGAGGCCCTCATCTCCACGGCAACAGCCTTGCTGGGGGCGTATCAGCCTGACCCGGGGCACCGTTTTCGCATGATCCGCTTTTACGACATCGTGGAGAATTCACTCCGGACGCTGAGGGGCGGCAACCTACGCACCCTGGAGACCGCCTTTGCTACCCTGGAAACCGTGTGCACCAACCTACTGCTGTTTCCTTGGAAGAAGGAGTTCCGCTGCATTAAGGTAGGCTGAGACACCACTCTTTACACTGTGAAATATTTGGGGTTTCAGCCATAACATTAAAACCACCAGCCCGACATTGTGTAGGTTCCCCTCAACAGCTCTGACCCCATGGACTCCACAAGACCTCGGAAGGTGTCCTGTGGTATCTGCCACTAAGATCAACGTTAGCAGGAGATCCTTTAAGTCCTGTAAGTCGTGAGGTGGGGCTTTTCCGGATCGCGCCTGGCCCTGCAAGACCCCACAGGGTCTTCCTTATGCTTTGGAGATGTTCTGGTCCATCACAGTTGGGTTCTCGTTAAAGTGTCTGTTTGACTGTGTGACTGTTTACTTGCTGCCTGATATGTCCACTGTTCAACAGGAGCCACTAGAACCAGGTCATAATCAGTGTTATTCATCTGGTTATAATGTTATGGCTGATTTTATAAGTAAATATATATTTTTCACAGTTAATATCTGGTGCTTCTTTGCTTTTGTCTGGTTTCAAACCAAAATCTTGCCATGCTGGCACGTTGGTGCCCTTTTTTTTGGACAAGCTCGCCCATTGCACTCTCTACCAGAGAGCAAGTCTTTTATTGATCAGCTCTATTGAATTTATTTATTAGTGTTTATTTATTTCTTGACTAATAACACAACTGAGTTTCTGCGTTATGTCAGATGACACAGTTGGAATGTACACATTAAAAAAACAAATATATATATTTATATATATTTATTCAGGGATACCTCACATTACACATCATATTATATGTTATTATATTATATTATATCAGATGTAAAATTGGTCTGCATCTATTCGCACATTTTGTTAATCAGTATTATTCAAGTCACTAGGGTGAATAGGTAATCCCACAAGTATAATAAAAATATAAAATGTGTGTGTTTGTATGTATGTATATATATATATATATAGAGTAAGTAATAATGAGTAAGAAAAAATACCACAAAAATATCACTTTTCATTTTCCGAAACTTATTATTGACCCCCCTTTTTTTTATTGGTCAATGCTGATCCAGTATTTTGTCCATCATGTGCTACCTGCTCAAACCCTCTAACCCAGGGGTGGGCAACAGATCAGCACAGTTTGCTGATTTCCCTGCACTAACCTACTAAACCTGGAAGGTGAGTTGAATCAGGTGTTCTTGAGCAGGAAAAAGCAAAAAAAAAAAAAATTCCAGGAAGTTTTTTAGACCCTCCAGGACTTGGAATTGCCCACCCCTGCCCTTTAACCCCATAGGTTTCCATCTGATTTTCCATCCAGCATTTTCTTCCAATATTGGCTCAACTCTCCCATTCATATCAGTGTTAGAGATCTACTTGTAAATCCTGTAAAATCTGTCTGTCTGTTTATCTGTTTGCGTAAAGCATAAAGTCTCAACCTCTTTGCCTTCCACAGACCTTCACTGGGCCGTACGTGTACCAGCTTCAATCTGCAATTTGCGACACAGACCTGCGCTCTCTGCTTCGCTCCATGGGCTACTCCCGAGACCAGGAGCTTCAGTACATCGTCCGTGAGCACCCTGGCGGATCTCCACACCTGCGGCAACTGGCCTTCGAGCTGCTGCTGGCTCAGGCCGAGTGCCGTCTGCTGGGGGAGGTGGTGGCTCTGTCCAGGGGCACGGCTTCAGAGCTGGAGGCCGTGGAGGTGAGGAGGAGCACCAGAGAAGATGCAGCGGGCTGTGCCGACGCCCTCCGGAGGCGGGACAGCATGACCGGAGACATGACTCGCTTGTCGGTGCGGCCTTTGGATATCGACCGTGCCCATTTGAGGCGGAGCGGTCGGCCGTCGAAATCCGTGGACGTGACGGATAGCGCGGGACACTGGCACCAAGCCAGCAAGCCCGTTCTAAAGACCTCGCTGAGCCTGCGCAAGGAGCCGCTGTTTGTGGACGCCGAGGAGGACCTGAAGGACGAAATCATCCGTCCCGGGACCTCGCTTCATCCTGCAGCAGGTCCGTCTTCGCACAGTCCGGTGGCCGACTTCTATCCTATCCAGTCTCCTCCGTCTGAGCCTTACCCGTACCATCTCTCTTCTCTGGACGAAATCGATCTGTACACCGAACGTGGCCTAGGAGGCCGCCAGACGCCATCCAGGCCGCCGAGCCGCGAAGCAAGGGATGGCTGGGCGATAAAAAGCCACGGGATGAAGTGCCAAGGCTGCGGGTTGGGCTGCTCGACTCTGTCGTCCTGCCAGAGATGCGACATGATCCTGTGTCCGTCCTGCCACGCCGTGGACCCGTCGCCGTGCTGCGGCTTCCAGGACTACCCAAAAACCTCCCGTCCTCTGGACGGCTACATGCCTGTGAAGGAGAAGCTGTCGGTCTATTCCAGCTCGGCCCACTCTCACACCCACCCCCACCCTCATCCGCACCCACACCCGCATCCGCACCCGCACCCTCTGCCCCATTCCCACTCCCATTCCCCGCTTCTGGACAAGCCTATGATCAGCACCAAGCTGTTCCCCAGCAAGCCCTTGACCCTGAGTGCCCCCAGCCCCACCGGAGGCGAGCGCCTCAGCGCCGGCGGGTCCCGTTGCGGCTTCTGCAACAAGCCGGGGGCGTCTCACACCTGCATAAATTGCTCCAAGGTGTCGTGCGACTCGTGCATGAGCCTGTACGCCAGCGACATGTGCACGCGCAAGAGCCTGCACCACAACTTCGTGCCCAACCACCAGCTCAACTACAAATCCAGCACCATATCTCACCTGGTGTACCGATAGGCATGGCAGGCGTCGCTGCGCATGCCTGCGGAGGTCGAACGCGGACTGACTGACTGACCTTTTCTTTCTCTCTCTATCAGATGTTTCTCATATCGACTCTGGAATGCAATCTTCCTCGCCGAGTCATCCGGTCATCTGGTCATCTCTCCTCCATCGGTCCATTTCGCTGCCTTGTAGAAATTCAGGCTGTACTCTTAAATTTCTTTTCTGGTTCTTTTTCAGCCCTCTTCCAACCCTCCCTTACTTTTTTCTCTCTCTCTCTCTCTCTCTCTCTCTCTCTCTCTCTCTCTCCCTCTCCCTATCTCTCTCTCTCTCTCTCTGTTGTCCAGTCATGTGATCTTGTAGTTCTTCCCACTCTTTTAACCTGCCTTGACTTTATTAAGATTGGAGAGAAGAAGAAGAACATCAACAACAAGGCGGAAAGCCTGAACCAATCCGTCCAGGCTTGATCGACGGAAGTGACTAAGGTGGGATATTGGGGGGGGGCAAAAAAAAAAAGAAATAACATATGCAACGTACAGGACTCTGTCCATGCAGTTGTCGTGCAAAGACCTCTCTCTGGAAATAAATTGCGCACAGAGGACGTTTTCGAGCTTGAACAACTGAAACAAAGGAGAAAAAAAAAGAAATACACTGGAATTCAATAGTATATATTTTCAATCATAATTCTATAGATCTGTGTGAGACTGTTCAAAGGGTGGGGTGGGTTTCTGGGGAGCTGGGGTTTTCTTCAGTGGTGAATTTGCATCAGAAAAAAAATCCTAGTTGACGATGAAGACGCTAGATTGAACGCGCAGATGAGAACAACAAATGTCGCCGGCTGTCCCATTAAGAGTCGCTTCATGTGAGGGAAATCAGGCTGAGATGTTTACACCCTGATTGCATTGATTGGGTTACAGCGTAGCTTGTCCTGCGATTGGCTGGCAGTGTTCTGTTCAGTGCAGTGCCGTCCTATTACCCTTTTAAAAAATAATTTCCCCTTACACCTAATGGAAACGCTGTTTCGCGTTGCGTGGCTGTTCGGCCCAGGTTCTCGGACTTAAGCTATCGTACCTGTATCTGTGTGCCGGCTCATTTCGTTCTCGCTGTAAAGCTTTAAAAACTGCTGTTTCGGACATGTTTAATTATGCTTGTTACGCCACACTGTAACTCTCTTAACTCTAGTGTAGTGAACGCAGAGCTCTCTCTCTCTCTCTTTTTTTTTTTTTTAACCTACACCTCGGATTAGTCGCCAGCCCTCGATTGTCATAAGTATCAGGTGACTGGTGTGCCGCTACGCCGTGACTCAGATCAATCGGTGGGATCAGGGTGTAAGCGAGTAGACTCTCAACACTGCTAATCATATTCACCAGCCTGCTGCTCGATCAACGCCAGTCATATGTTCACATGGTTTTGTTGGTCTGGCCTCCAACCCAGTTTTCCTGCTCCCAAGCACACTCCACCTCGGCCTGTGCGACCGACGTATATATATCCCCATGTCCCAGTTCTTTAGAATACCGAACGGTTTACATGCATTAATTCTGGTCGGAAATGCCGTTGTCTGGCCTAAGGTGTGTTCTGGGTTTGAATTAGCATTCATGAAGTCAGCTGTTTGCGTTTCTGTTATCAGGTGAGGGTCAGAGTCCAATTCACAAAGCAGGATTTCTCAGGCAGGTAAACCAAAGGAATGCTTCAATCAAAATAGCTGCAATGTTGCTAAAAGCAGAGGTCCACCAGTTGTCCATTATTGTTGAGAAACCTTTCAGTATCGATACTACTCATATTCTTCAGTATTTTTTATCCCTAAAAACTGGAAAACGTTTAAAAAGCAGTTTATCCAAAGTACATAATTTGGACAAAAGTATTGGGACACCTGCTCATTCTTTATTTCTTCCGAAACAAGGGTATTAAAAATACCTGTTATCCTGCTTCTGTTGCTTCTGTTCCGTCTCTGCTGTCCAGGGAAGAAGGCTTTCTGCTAGATACTAAAGAAGCATGACTGTAAGGATTTGATTGCATTTAGCAACAAGAATGATCTTCGACTCCCCAGCTCATCCCAAAAGTGTTGGATGGAGCTCCACCACCATCTATCATTCCAGAGAACTCCGTTCTTCCACTGCTCCACAGCTCAATGCTGATGGGGGGCTTTATACCCCTCTAGCCTACACCTGGCATTGGGCAGCATGGTGCCAATAGGTTCATGTAGTTTATCTGCCCCAGAGGTTCAGGTCGTCCTGCTTCCCGGGAAAGCCTGCTTTGTGATCGGACCCCACGGACCACCAGTTCCGCCTGGTTCAGCTCATCCGGCATCAGGTTTTAGATGGGCGAGGAAGTCTGAATACTGTGCCGAACCCTGACCCTCCAGATCAGACCATAGCTTTAGCTCACACCTGCTTGGTATTTCCCCATTGTGTGTTTGTTTCCCAGAAGAACACTAATCAACTAAGGATGTAATATAATAGTCTGGATTAGTAGGAATCTAAAATTTATAAGGGATTTATTTATTCTTTTATCAAGAGTGTGACCAAGATGCCATACGCACAGCTGTCTACCATTCAGGACGTCTTTGAACAAGCATGTTTACAAGCTGAATCTGTAGGTTTGTATCCTGAATTGAGCCTCTCCCTGCTTGGCGTGTGGAGAACAACAACAACGACAAAAAAAACAACAATGGAAGTTTCCGACCTTCTCAAAGCAAAGGCCAAATATCACGTCAGGGAAACGGACACAACCACAAGACACAACCTAAATGATGTGAAAGCAGGTTCTAGGCGAATAAGGGCAACCTAGACTGTATCGTATGTGTCAATGCAGTGAGTAAATGTTAGGGCTATGACGATATATTGGTGCAATGACTTATCGTGATATTAAAATGATGAAGGATTTTATTGGTATTTTATGCTTTTTAATTCTTGGTTGGAATTCTGACGTATCGGATCGGATTGTGAAACTGAACCACTTGAGCTGTGCCGATTTTATTTCTTTATAATTATTTCTTTTTCTTGACGCCGTCACAGCGGCCATTGTTCCTAGGAAGTCTCATCTTGCCACAACTATCCTCATAGCCCTCATAGGACGTCTGCTCAGATGATGAATGAGCCTAATCGGACATATGTGCCCACATATGAGATAGACAAGCACAGCTACTATAGCCCGCTATGAGTATACAGAAGTCTGTGCAGTTCTGTGCAGAAGTCTTAGCCACCTCAGCACATTTCAGACTTGTGTTTTTTGGGGGGTGCTTAACCCCTTAGACAGCCAACAACCCCTTATTGCATTCGTCGTAAATAACATCAGTTTCATAGGCCCTAAAATAGAACCCTGTGGGACTCCGCAAGATATGCCAATAGGTTAAATGTTCACGGGAGTTTCTGCATTAAGATGAGTAGCTGAATACTAAACCTAGGCATTTGTAAACTCCAGCTACTGTATGGGCGGACGGGTTCAGGTCCACCAGCAGTGCGTCTAATTTACTTTAATGAAGGACTGATTAGATAAACTAGGTTTTGGAAGGAGACAGGAAACACTAAACGAACACACCATGACTTTTTGTATTAATGCTGTTTGTGTTTATTCTAATGTAAGTGTTTCTGAGCAAATAAACACTTACAGCCCAGGTAAACAGCTTGTACAGGTAATTTCCTAGGTGTCTTAAGACTTTTGCACAGCACTGTATATTGGGATTTGGAGCCCATTGTCTCCTTGCCACTAGTAGACTTGGTATGTTCTTCTGGACAAGTTCAATCGGATCCCAATTGTGCGCTAAACACCAATCCACCTTTTAACCTGCCATCAATTTTGTAAATTGTATTATACATAAAAAGAAAAGCAAGATCAGCCATAACATTATAACTGGGCAAACTGAATGACCTTGATCATCTGGTTTTAAGGTCAGGTCCTGAATTTTGACTGGTCCCCATTCATTTACGTTTACCTTTATAGCATTTAGCTGACGCTCTTATGCAGAGCGACTTGCAGGGTTACTGGTATTACAGAGGTGGGCCAGTGTAGTGTTAGGAGTCTCATCCAAGGACTCGTATTGGTGTAGCGCACCCAATCAGCATTCATACTCTGAGGCCGATGATAAATATGGGCCAGGGATCGTAAATGGAGCAGAATCCCTGTAGGGGAGTGTTGTTTTCCCAATCCAGAGGATTACAAAACAGTTTCGAGCCACTTTGAGAAGAACCAATCTGTGATGTATGTCTAGACGACTGGGTCAGAACATCTCCAAACCATCAGACAGGTCTAGTGGTCAGGTTATCTACCTAAGGTCCTCCAAGGAAGGGCACCTAAGGCTCATCAATGCTCATGGAGGTCCCACCCACCTCACCCACCTTAAAAGATCTGCTGCTAATATCCTGAAGCCAGATTCTACAGGACACCTTCACAGGTCTTGTAGGGTCTGTGGCTCAGTGGGTTAGAGCTGTTTTCTGGTGGCATGGGGGGACCTCAATATAACTTAAGTGGTATTAATGTTATGGCTGATTGGTGAGAGGAGTATTACGTGTGCTGAGTTGGAGGCTGTTTGGATCTTTATCAAGTGTCGCCCTCCTCAGTGCTCTGTAAAGGCAAAAACTGGTCCCCGGTCAGCATTCATACTCTGTGGCTGATAAATATGGGCCAAGATTAGCCAGTAGAGCAGAATTCCTCTATGGGAGTGTTGTTTTCCCAATCCAGAGGATTACAAAACCGGACTTTTTTAAGTCTAGGACAAAATCATTCTTTGGTTAAATTCAGCAGTCGTTCCAAACTAGCCCACTAGGCCCCCCGTATTGCTTTCTGTTGGTACGAAACAGGGCAGTATGGGAATAGTTTGTGTACCAACCTTCACTGTTTAGTACCCGGAGAACACCAGCAGTGTGAGTGTTTAGTTCGCAGTTGGGACGTGACCGTAGTCTGCGTCCAGACAGCCGGACTAAGAAACAACCGCAACTGATTCCAAGGCCGCAAGGTAACTGACCTGTCCATGCTCCGCCCACTAATGTGATCTTGGGTATGTTTACAATAACGGCACTGAGAAAGAGCTCGGTTTGTGTAGATACTGTTTGAGAATAGGGATGATTTACAGAACTGTGGCATAAACCTGTATCTCCATAACGACAACTTTCTTAACTTTCAATGGAAGTGAATGTATAAAGTCATTTTGGAGACTTTCTATCGGCACATTCATCGTGGAAGTCGGACATAATGTAAAGGATATCTGCCAGATTCACATTTTTCAAAAAGTGAAAAACGCCCAAAAATGGAGGTGGACCGATCGATTATGCAAACCTTGAGTATCTGCTGATATTGATACACTGAAATGGGAGTTCTGTGCCAGTACCAATAGCTGATATTTAAAAAAAAATAAAATAAAATAAAAACACCTAAGAAAAGCATTACAGAGAAATACACTATATGGACAAAAGTATTGGGACACCTATATATTCCACCTACAGCTTTTCTAAGACATACTGTTCTAAACCCATAGGCTGTATTAATATGGAGCTGGTCCCCCTTTGCTCTAAGCTCTACCAGCAGCAGCAGGTCTGGAGCTCTGCTGCAGGTACTGAGTCAGTTGGAGGCTTTTCTGCACTCTGCTCTGAGCTCAGCACTCGGCCCTGACCCCGCTCTGTAACTTTACGTGGTCTGACAGACACTCGGTGGCTGAGCTGCTCTCTGTGAGCTGTTCCTCCTAAACTCTTCCACTGTTCAATAATAATACCACTCACAGCTGATGGAGGAAGATCTAGAAGGGAAGGTCTAAATTTCACCAGCTGACTTGTAGTTGGTGCAGCGGTGTCTCCTATTACATACAGAACCACGCTGGAGCTCAGTGAGCTCTTCAGAACCTCCCATTCTTTCACTAATTTGTGAAAATGCAGACTAGGAGCTTGATTTTATACACCTGTGACAACAGGATTAAATGAAACAACTGAATTCAGTGATTAAGAGGTGTGTCCCAATACTTTTGTCCATTTACTATAGTTGTTCTTCAAACGTTTATAAGCTTTGAGCTGTTTTTAATGGAAGAACTTGGCTTAACCCAAACCCCAAAGGCAGGAATACACAAAAACCACCACCACCTCTTAACACCATCATCATGCCTCTCAGAGTGTGAGGTTTAGGTTTAATCTCTTACAGGATCCAGGATTGTTCTCCAATATCCCATCCAGGGCTTTCAGCAGATACCCAAGATTACTACCTTGAATCGGTGGAGTCTGTCTTGAAACTCTGAACTCCGGCAGAAATGTTCTGTAGAACTTGTCCAGGCAAGCAACAGTCGCTATGGAAAATGCATTTGTGGGCGGAGCTTGGATGAGTCAGTTAGTCTGGAAGCCAGTTCACCAATCAAGTGCCAAAATCACAGCATACTCTTAAAAATGAAGGTGTTTCAAATGGTTCTTGGAGGGATTTTGGTGAGATTACAAACATGGTTCTTTAAGGAACCCAAAAAGTGGTTCTTCTATGGCGTCCCTCAAAGAACCATTTGAAGCACCTTTATTTTTAAGAGTGTGGGTCTCCAAACACTGTCCAACAAGTTCCTCCATACGCTTGGGCATTAACTGAGCCACTGACCGTTGACCTCTCAGAGATTTAACATGCTAAGCTCCACCCTCATCCTTCTCTCTCTCTCTCTCTCTCTCTCTCTCTCTCTCTCTCTCTCTCTCTCTCTCGTCTGCGTGGTGATGATGTAATAGCTGATGAAGTCGTGGTTGTGTGTGAATAGGCCTCGGCATGCTCTGTATGTTTAAACCCCTTCAAGCCTCATCCTCTCTCATCATCTTCCTCCTTTTCCTCCTCCTCTATAGCTTCCTCTCCTCCCTCTCCCTCTCTCTGGTCTGGCTGGAGAGATTGTCTCTGTCGCACTCTCATATGTGAAGGTCTAAACTCTCTTGTTTGTCACAGTTTTACCTTTAGGGGTTGGAAAAGGATGTGGGGGGCGGGGGGTGGGGGGCGGCTGAACATGTTGTTGAAAATCAGAATATATATATATATATATAAATATAAAATATATAAATGAATAAAGAGCGATGATTTTATAAAATAATTTCAAAAATAAAATTCTGTCCAAAAAAAATAAAATAAATAAAAAAGCAGATTTGTTTGCAGAGATTTTATCAGATATGTTTCGCCACTGTTGCGCAAAACCTTGTATCTCAATTTTGAAAAATTTTCTGGTTCAGCTGTTCAACCAATAGAAACGCAACAAAATGACCTGGGATAAAATCTTTTGACATCGATTTCCATTGAAAGTTAAGGTTTTTAGCTTCTTCTGTGAAAGTGTTGTTTTGGAGATACAAGGATTTTGCATGGCAGACACGACACATAATTACAATTAGTGTTTTTGGCCTCCACTTTAAACCCATATGTGCAGTGAACACACACACACACACACACACACACAGTGGGGGTTCTCAATACAATGCTTGGCAAGTTCAGACTGCTGTACTTGGTGGTTCTGACGAGTTTGAGGTCGGGAGGACGCTGTACGGTCATTTTGCAATTCCATTCTGAGCCAAATCCATACAAGTCACGTCCTGGTGCGTCCTGAATGGTCACAGCCGGAACAAGAACACATCCGGGCGTTCGGACTGTACTTGGCTAGATGTGAGCTTCTGAGCAGTAATTGCAAGAACACAAGAACGCAGGCTGAGACTCAGCCTGTGACAGTGAGCAGTCCACGACAGGGTTGCCAGGTATCGAACCCACAACCCTGTCATCAATAGCTGGCTGCTCTAACCGCTGAGCCACCACTGCCCCATGTCAATATGTTACATTGCAGTTGGGCTGCATCGCAGTGTGAAGGAACCTTTCCCTGGTTCTCATTATCTATGATGTATCTACCAGACGCAGATTGTATCTGACCAATGTCATTTATTTTACTCCAATATTAGCTTTAATAAGCTTATCATAATAATTATCAATATCATGACATAATGGATCACTGGTTTCTAGCGAAAACGTACAAAATGACTGTATTTTTTAATAGCTCAATTAGGGATCACAATATATACAATGTGTGCAGAATTATTAGGCGAATGAGTATTGAAAGCCAACTACCAGTCAAGTAAATCAGGTGATGTGCATCTCTGTAATGAGAAGGGGTGTGGTCTAATGACATCAACACCCTATATAAGGTGTGCTTAATTATTAGGCAACTTCCTTTCCTTTGGTAAAATGGGTCAGAAGAGAGATTTGACGGACTCTGAAAAGTCAGAAATTGTGAGATGTCTTGCAGAGGGATGCAGCAGTCTTGAAATTGCCAAACTTTTGAAGCGTGATCACCGAACAATCAAGCGTTTCATGGCAAATAGCCAACAGGGTCGCAAGAAACGTTGGAAAAAAAGGCGCAAAATAACTGAAAATAACTGCCCATGAATCGAGGAAAATCAAGCGTGAAGCTGCCAGGATGCCGTTTGCCACCAATTTTGCCATATTTCAGAGCTGCAACGTTACTGGAGTATCAAAAAGCACAAGGTGTGCGATACTCAGGGACATGGCCAAGATAAGGAAGGCTGAAAGATGACCACCTTTGAACAAGAAACATCAGATAAAACGTCAAGACTGGGCCAAGAAATATCTTGACTGATTTTTCTAAGGTTTTATGGACTGATGAAATGCGAGTGACTCCTGATGGGCAGATGGATGGGCCCGAGGCTGGATCAGTAAAGGGCAGAGAGCTCCACTCCGACTCAGACGCCAGCAAGGTGGAGGTGGGGTACTGGTATGGGCTGGTATCATCAAAGATGAACTTGTGGGACCTTTTCGGGTTGAGGATGGAGTGAAGCTCAACTCCCAGACCTACTGCCAGTTTCTGGAAGACCCCTTCTTCAAGCAGTGCTACAGAAAGAAGTCGGTATCGTTCAAGAAGACCATGATTTTCATGCAGGACAATGCTCCATCACATGCATCCAAATACTCCACAGCGTGGTGGCCAGTAAGGGTCTAAAAGAAGACAAAATGATGACCTGGCCCCCTTGTTCACCTGATCTGAACCCCATAGAGAGCCTGTGGTCCCTCATGAAATGTGAGATGTACAGGGAGGGAAAACAGTCCACCTCTCTGAACAGTGTCTGGGAGGCTGTGGTGTCTGCCGCACGCAATGTTGATCGTAAACAGATCAAGCAACTGACAGAATCTCTGGATGGAAGGCTTTTGAGTGTCATGGTAAAGAAAGGTGGCTGTATTGGTCACTGATTTGTTTGTGGTTTTGTTTTTGAATGTCAGAAATGTTTATTTCTATGGTTTGTTCTATTGGTTTACCTGGTGAAGATAAACAGGTGAGATGGGTATATATTTGTTTTTTTATTAAGTTGCCTAATAATTCTGCACAGTAATAGTTACCTGCACAAACAGATATCCTCCTAAGATAGACAAATCTAAATAAACCCACTCCAACTTCCAAAAATATTAAGCTTTGATATTTCTGAGTCTTATGAGTTGATTGAGAACATAGTTGTTGTTCAATAATAAAAAGAATCCTCTCAAATACAACTTGCCTAATAATTCTGCACACACTGTACATGTGGAATATCACAATTCCATATGAGCCTCCTAATGCTGACTGTGGGCCGATACTGATCAAATCTTTGTGGTTCCATAATTAATCCGAACCCCACAACTCAGGGAAGACGTGCTAATCCACAACAAGAAACTATTTTTAGTACCAGTTTTTTAAAATCAGACTAAATTCAGATTTACTGATTTAACATATGGTCAGTGGTCAGTGAAAGTGTCTACCTGTAATTAACTCTATATAACATTAGAATAAACCCTAATACACATAAAGTCGGTGGTCAGTGAGAGTGTCTACCTGTAATTAACTCTATATAACATTAGAACAAACCCAAATAAACATAAAGTCAGTGGTCAGTGAGAGTGTCTACCTGTAATTAACTCTATATAACATTAGAACAAACCCAAATAAACATAGAGTCAGTGGTCAGTGAGAGTGTCTACCTGTAATTAACTCTATATAACATTAGAATAAACCCAAATAAACATAAAATCAGTGGTCAATGAGAGTGTCTACCTGTAATTAACTCTATATAACATTAGAATAAACCCAAATAAACATAAAATCAGTGGTCAGTGAGAGTGTCTACCTGTAATTAACTCTATATAACATTAGAATAAACCCAAATAAACATAAAGACAGTGGTCAGTGAGTGTCTACCTGTAATTAACTATATATAACATTAGAATAAACCCAAATAAACATACAATCAGTGGTCAGTGAGAGTGTCTAGCTGTAATTCAAGAGTAAAGGTGGGATGGGAGGATTGTTAGATCTTCCCAAATGGAGATAATGGAGTAACATATCTCTGTCATTGCACAGCTAGCAGCTATCTTACAACCAAACTGGGTGGTTTGTGGTCCTTGTTTCTATGCTGAAGGTCTTGTAGTAGTAAAGCAGTCCTGACGATGGATCAGCACTTCTGACATCATAACAGTCCCTTGAGAGGACCATTTACTAGAAAATTAATTAGAAAGCGCATCAGTACTTGATACTTGGTACTTGGGTTCAGATTAGTAGCCGTGGCATGTCGGACCACCCTGCCTAGTGCAACAAAAAGGCCATAAATCAGTGGGAAAGGGGTATGAAATGAGCTCAGAGTCGGACCGGTCAGAGATCAGGCCGATAATCCCACCTTTGTTCAAGACCTGGAACGGTTCCTGCTATTGAGTTGGCCTGAGGGACGTCAGGAAACTACACAGCAGGACTGAAGTAGGAGGAAGAAAAATGGCAAGATTCCAGTGTCGGGAATACTGGAACTGGGGTCATAAATCAGAAATGAGGTTAGTTAATGTTGGAGTTTACTGCCCGGTCACCAAGCAGATGATTCCTGATGAACATCAGCAGGAGTCATCATCCAGAGTTCAGTAGTAACTTAGTTCTATTCACTCAGTTCCATGATTTGATGGATTTGTACTTTCCTGAGTAGTTTCGATCACGTATTTCCTTAATCTCTTTTCTGGGTTTAGCTCCTGGACTGTTTTACTGTAGACCACTTCTCTCACTCTGGAGCTGCACTGTTTTATTTTACACCAGAAGTTCCACTGCAAGTCTAGACGTTATTCAGTACTTTGTGCTTCTACTAAGAGGTTCGATAATTATTCCACTTGCCAAGATATTTTTGTTCGTTGTATTTAAAGATTATTTTCAGCCCATACTGCTGCGAAAGCCAAGCACTGTTGAGGCCAAGATAATCCAGTCAAGGAATCTGGGTCAGAATGACTGAGTTCATAATCAAAGGCTGAGAACACACTGAGTTTACATCTAAAGAACATTAGAATAAACCCACATAAACATAAAGTCAGTGGTCAGTGAGAGTGTCTACCTGTAAAACACTATATTACATTAGAATAAACCTTAATAAACAAAGTCAGTGTTCAATGAGAGCGTCTACCTGTAATTAACTCTATATTTACATTTACATTTATGGCATTTAGCTGACGCTCTTATCCAGAGTGACTTACAAGGTTACTGGTATTACAGAGGTGGGTCAGTGTAGTGTTAGCGCAGTGGTGTAGCGCAGCATAGTCACCCAGCCCGGGAATCGAACCCCAATATAACATTAGAATAAACCCAAATAAACATAAAGTCAGTGGTCAATGAGAGTGTCTACCTGTAATTAACTCTATATAACATTAGAATAAACCCAAATAAACATAAAGTCAGTGGTCAATGAGAGTGTCTACCTGTAATTAACTCTATATAACATTAGAATAAACCCAAATAAACATAAAATCAGTGGTCAGTGAGAGTGTCTACCTGTAAAACTATGATAACACACTCACACACACAACCACAATGGACTGTTTATTTGAGGACAGTGTTTTTGACAAATGAACCCCTACTGCCCAGCTAAATAGCACAGTTCACAGCTCATCCAGCAGGGCACAAAGAGTCCAAATTATCTGCCTGCAGTCAATAAGGATACATGGTGTAGAAATATGCTTTGTGGTGAAGGCTAATGCTGGTGCACTTGGTTTATAGAGATTACAAAATGCGCCTTTGGACTCCTTCCAAACTGGTGCGAATACAAAGCTTGACTCTTCCTCCCACACCATGATAACAGCAGGCTTGGCAGGTATGCTGAAATAAATCTCTCCCTAATATCAAGCATTAACCAGTGGTAGTCACCAGTGTCTCTTACAGGATGCTGGTATAATGTCATAAATTGTGCTGTATTGCGACATAGGGTGTCCCTCAAGGGTCAATTCTTGGCCCCCTTCATCTTATCATATATTGATGTTTTCCTTCAACCAGATCATTCAGAAACACAGTCTTAACTTCCACTGTTATGCAGACAATTTATCTTAATTCTTTGTCCACCATTGTCCACTCTTGGCATTTAGCCTAAATCATGATATAAAGACTCTGAGACCAGCTTCCAACCCCAAACCCTCATGTTAATGGTGTCACAGTAAAACACAGTCTACTCTGAGCCCTGTAGTTCTCCAGCACAACATCTTACAACCATGAGTACTGATCTACTAGTGATCCCGAAAACTAGACTAAAATCAATGGAGGGGCTGATTATTTACTGCTATGGCCATCAGATCTGGTACTTCAACCACATTAGCACCTCTGACATCTTAAAACTTACCTTTTTACTTAACATTACTCTTACATCTCTACCTTCTACTTTCTCTCTCGACCTCCCGACCTTTTGATCCACTGTTAAATACAAATAAATACAAAGTAACACAAGGTGTACCTCAAGGCTCAATTGTAGGTCCCTCACTTCTTAGCATATATTGATGTTTCCCTTAGACCAGATCATTCAGAAACAACGTCTTAACGTCCACTGTCATGCAGACCATTTATCTCAATGCTATATCTACCTCAGCTCTTGGCTCTTAGCTTAAATCCTGGATAAAAAGCCATTAGCATTTATATCAATAGTGTCACAGTCATCAATTAGGCAGTTTTCACAGTATTATTTTGTCTAAACCATGTAGATCTCCAACACACCACCATACAGGTCTTAGAAGACTGATAATTTAGTCCTTCAGAGCCTCAGATTTTGGAAAACGTGGTGACCTTAGGCCCACCTGGAATTAGGCTTATGCTATTGCTACTGGCAATGCCTTTCTATAAAGATTATAGATTACAAAAACTTTAGCATTTAGCATTTGCTTCATTGCTATAGTAGAGTAATTTCATGGTGGTGCAGCAGGTACTGTGTGTGGTATCCAGCAGTGGACTGGTGCCCTTTCCAGGGGGGAAATTCCTGCCCTGTGCCCAGTGATTCTGGGTAGGCTCCAGGCCCACCTTGACCAGGAGGAAGCAGACAGGAGGAAGGATGGACGGATGGATGGCTGGTGGCACCACTCATTTCCCCAATTGTTCCAACAATTAAAAGTTATTGTTTGTTTGTGAGTTTCTGTGATGATCTCATTATTTTACTGCATCATTATTTAAGAACCAAGCCAAAACTGAGGCAGAGGAGGTGCAGGTCTCCACCGCATGGCTGAATCTGGCTGAGGGTTTTAGGATAATATGGATTAAGTATAATTGTCACCCAGCTTTACGTGGAATTACGTTCTTGGTGTCTTTAAGCTCCTTACAGAAGTGTAAGAATGGAGCCGGAGCGTAAATCTGAATTTCAGCTTACTGTTCACAGATAAGAGCCGCTGCAATGGCTCTTCTCTTCAGGAGAGGGTGTTGAGCTGAACTAATCAGCAGAGGGCGCTCACGGTACACCGGTGCAAATATCACCAGACCAGACTTGGATCACTCTTCATAGGCAATGTTGTACTTTCCTATCCTATGTTCACACAGCCAATCTAATATACACCATATGTCCAAATGTTTGTGGACAGGCATTCAGCTACTTTACGTTGCATCCATTGCTGACACAAATGTGAAAATGCAATCACACAGCTTGTCTAGTTCCTGTAGAGGAGAAGTACTGCCAATAGAATAGGACTCTCTGAGCAGAAAATAAACATCAGCCAATCGGCACTATGCTGACTAATGCCAGGCGTGGGCTAAAGAGGGGTATAAGGCCCCCTAGCATTGAGCTGTGGAGCAGTGGGAGAACTGGGTTCTCTGGAATGATGGATGGTGGAGCCCTGTCCAGTACTTTTGGGATGAGGTGGCTGAATGCAATCATATCCTCGCAGCAATGTTCCTCCTTCAAAATCTAGTAGAAAGCTTTGTTCTTCTTCTTCCGTGGACAGGAGAAACAGTCACTCCGACAAAAGCAGGAGAAACTCTTTTTGATACCCTTGATTTCAGAGGAAACAATGAATGAGCAGCTGTCCCAATACTTTTGTCCCAATCTATATAGGTGTCCGAATAATTGTGGGGGCATATCTAGGGAAGTTAGGGAGGTCTTCAGTATAATGGTTACATGCTTTTACAGCTTCATACTGAAGTTCTGACAGTGTGTAGTTTCTGATGGAGTCAGTAGAGGGCGCTGTAGGTCAGTGTTACAGTGTGATTTGGCTGCATGAAAGATGAGTCTGCAACTTTCTCTCTCTCTCTCTCTCTCTCTCTCTCTCTCTCTCTCTCTCTCTCTCTCACCTAAATGAGTCATTCACCCTCCTGCTGCACACACACACACACACACACATGCAGACACATTTACACTCATTATCTAACACTGCTTTGCCTGCGTGAGTAAATACAACAATAGCAGACCCCCATGGACAGTGATGGTGTGTGTGTGTGTGTGTGTATAAAGAAAGTAGATAAAGAGCGTAGAGACTTTACACACACACACACACACACACACACACACACACACACACAAACACATCAATCACATCACTTTCTGAACCAGCAGCCTTCTAAAACCCATCACGCTCACACTGCTGGGAGTCCAGGAGCTTGTTTAAGACGTGAACTGTCTGGTCAGTGCTGACAATCTCCAGAGATCTGCTGGACGCAGTTGGAGCCAGAAGACCCACTCAGAAATGCTGAGTTCTCCATGGGGCCTAGATTTGACCCATTTGAGAAGAATGGCAAAGCCACTTTTGCTTTGGTTGCAAAGGCAAGGTCCTAGATAACATGCAGGGCCTATGTGGGGCCTGTATGCTTAGCACAACTAGGAAGCAGAAAAGTTCTGGCCCCGCATATGGACGCCCACCAGGGTCCCGCCTGGGTCAGTGATTGGACCGGGAGGGGTGAAACATGGGTCCCATCTGGGTTGTACACTGCACATGCAGCCTAGATGGTCCCATGTGAGATTAAGGTAAGGGCTGTAACAGTGGGACCCATTTGAGAGCCCATGCCCACCTGGAGCCCACCTAGCCAACGCATGTGAGCCCCACATGAGCATGTTGGCTGGCTTTTAGAGGAACGAGTGGAAAGTGGAGTGGAGAGGACAACCTTGGAGGTCGCATCTCGCAGGATCTGTCATGGCCTTGCCACATCAGCTCCCTGGTGAAGAAGGCCTCAGGCTACCCTCCAAGGCACTGCAGAACTTCCATCTCCTGCACTATCAAAAGCATCCTGACGGGGAACGTTGCAGTCTGGTTTGGGAACAGCACCAAGCAGGACAGAAGGGTTCTCCAGAAGGTTCAGCTGAGTGCATTATTCAGACCGAGCTCCATGACCTGCGGTGAAGGATCCTGTTGCGGTCAGGGAAGTTATTCTGCTCCCCGAAGTTATGCTGCTCCTCTCCTACACAGAGAGGGTACGAGCTAGGCTATGGGAATGGAGATGTTCATACCACAAGACCATAGATGGCTGTGAAGGTTAAGAGAGGAAGCTTGAAGCTTGACAGGGCAGCAGTGAAGTGTGTAGAGAGCGAGGTCTGTTCACGGTAGAAAAAATATATGTGGACAAAAGTATTGGGACACCTCCTTATTCATAGTTTCTACCCAAATCAAGGGTGTTACATGAGCCTATCTTGCTTTTGTTGGAGTAGCTGTCTCTACTGTCCAGTGAAGAAGGCTTTCTTCTAGGTTTTGGAGCACAGCATTGCTGTGAGGATTTGATTGCATTCCGTGACAAGAGTGTTAGTAAGGTCAGGGTGTTGGATGATCACCACTCCACCTCATCATCACCAACTCCCCAACTCATCCCAAAAGTATTGGATGCAGCACCACCATCATTTCAGAGAGCTGCTGCTCCAATGCTCTGTGTGAGAGAGAGAGTGTGTGTGTGTGTGTGTGTGAGTATAAGCAGAAATGATGGAGCTGCTTATCTCTCTGCATGAAGCTGTAATTGCTGGGCTTGATGGGCTCACATGAAAGCTGCTCATTTTCAGAAAAGTAACACACACACACACACACACACACTCACAGCAGTGTGAATGGCAGAGTGTGTTGAACATGGTGACAGACAGAACTCATCAAACAGACAAAGTCTGCGTTCCCATCCTTACAGCCCACCCTAATCTCACATGGGTTCCATCTAGGCCCCATGGACAATGGCCCCATCTAGGTCCCATCACTGACCATGGAGGGGCCTTGGTGGGCATCCACATGGAGGAAGATGGATGGAGAGCTGGACGCTTTTCTTCTTTCATGGTTTCCTTTCTCTTCTTTTCTCTCAGATTTCTCTCTGCAGTCGCTGGGAATCACCTTGCAGACGCGGCTGGAGCTTTGAACCTTGAGCTGGGGAGCTGAGAGAGAAGCCTTTGAAGGAGGCAGGCCTTGTTGGTGTGGGCAAGGATGAAGGGAAGAAAGAGGGGAGACGAAAGGAGCAGTAGAAATGAGGGTGGTGGGCTTATTTAGAAGTGGCGGAACAAGGCTGACTCCTCAGAAAAGGTGTAGGCAAGGCAGAAGGCTGAGTGCTTTGACTATGGGGGGCTGCTCGTTACTCGTAAGTAACTCGTTTGTGTGTGACAGAAAACAGTGAATTGATATTTACGATTTTCTCCTGCAAGGACACGAGAAAAAGACTGGAGTGAATGGAGGCGTCACTTTATGTAGCATTGATCTCTGCAGCCTCTCCTCCATCATCAGGACTGATTTACTGAACACCACCGCAGTTCGTACAGGCAGCACTGTCTTCGCTGTGGACCCACAACACACGCATGCCCACCACTGTAATACACACCGGCAGAATATTAAGACCACCCCTGGTTATGAACTTATACGTCGTACAGTTTTCGTAAAAATGATCGTACGTTTTCTGCCCACAGCTCGAATAGACAAATGTATTGGATGAGCTTTTGGGTAAATGTTTGGGCACCCCACATTTTAGCCAAAAGTTTGTGGACACAGCTCTATTAGCCAAATGTATTGGATGAACTTTTGGATAAACGTTTTGGAACCCCACATTTTGGCCAAAAGTTTGTGGACACAGCTCTATTAGTCAAATGCATTGGATGAGCTTTTGGACATATCAGCTTTCTGGCAACATTTTTGGCACTCCACATTTTGGCCAATAGTTTGTGGACACAGCTTTGTTTGGCAAATGTATTGGATGAGCTTTTGGACATATCAGCTTTCTGGCAACATTTTTGGCACTCCACATTTTGGCCAATAGTTTGTGGACACAGCTCTATTAGCCAAATGTATTGGATGAGCTTTTGGGTAAATGTTTTAGAACCCCAGATTTTGGCCAAATATTTGTAGACGCATTTGTAGACTCTATTAGCCAAATGTCTTGGATGAGCTTTTGTATAAAAGTTTTGGAACCCCACATTCTGGACAAAAGTTTGTGGACACAGCTCTATTAGCCAAATGTCTTGGATGAGCTTTTGTATAAAAGTTTTGGAACCCCACATTCTGGACAAACGTTTGTGGACACAGCTCTATTAGCCAAATGTATTGGATGAGCTTTTGGACATATCAGCTTTCTGGCAACATTTTTGGCACTCCACATTTTGGCCAAAAGTTTGTGGACACCGCTCTGTTTGGCAAATGTATGGATGAAGATTTGGGTAAACGTTTCGGCACCCCACATTTTGGCCCAAAGTGTGCGGACAGCGGGCCGAAAGTGTTATTACACACTTCTATTACCAGAGAATAGTCCCACTAGTTTGTACAGGTGTCCATGTAGTCTCCTGAGTAATACACCTCAGAGTGTTAATATCATATTAGTGAAATTGTCAGCATTTTTCATTTAAATGAATGTAAAATGTATTTTAAGGAAAATACATGGATGGATGATATTTCTTCCATAATTCCCTGTTAGCATGTTTTTAAATATTAAATTATAAGCAATTTCTAAGCTATGGCCTATTCGCCACCAATAGGACCTCTAAAACAGTACAACCTTAGAAATGCATGACTAAAATTAGACTAAATATTTTATAAATTCAATGACTAAATTACAAGAATTATTAAAACATAAAATTGAACACTGCCGTGAACAGTATCTTTGCTGACCTTTTTTATGAAGTACTGCACAACGTACACATGAAAATGTCACACTTAATGAGGGAGTTTGCCGAGAGTTAATGAGCTTATTAAGGAAGGGTACCAACCTTTTAAAATGTCTGCAATTCTCGTATGATTCACCCGACATGGACATGCAAAACTACAGACAGTTCACATGTGACTGAATCGCTGGAGCTCCCGGGACGACCATCTACGCTCTCTGATGTGGGATAATAGCATTTCCACAGTTATCAGGAAAGCTCAGTAGAGGCTCAGTAAAGGCGGCTCTTCCTGCACTGGGAAGCTCGGCGCCTTCAGGGCCAGATTTGCAAAAAGTGTCTATCAACACTTTAAGCTGGTGGGGGGTGGCCAGTTTAGTGGATTATCTATTAAGAACATGCATGCGAGTGAACACAGGCACACGGTTCTAATTAAATTATGATCCACAGTATAAAGCCCTGTTTTCTGCACATGCTCTAGACTCGTTAAGCTATTTTCTTCAGATCTCGACTTTAGATAGTTTATGATTATTATTTTTCAATTTAAATTATATTAAGATTATTTATTTATTAACATATTCTATATGTACAAAAGTATTGGAACATCTGCTTATTCATTGTTTCTTCTGAAATCAAGGGTATTAAAAAGAGTTGATCCTGCTTCTGTTGGAGTAACTGTCTCTAGCGCTGCACAACTCATGCCAACTCATCTCCATCATTCCAGAGAACACAGTTCTTCCACTGCTCCACAGCTCAATGCTGGGGGGCTTTATACCCCTCTAGCCCACGCCTGGCATTATTAGGCAGCATGGTGCCAATAGAGTCATGATGTTTCTTGATCTGCTACAGAGGGTCCTATTCTATTGGCCGTACTTCTCAACTTCTCTACAAGAACATATGGACTTGACAAGCTGCCAGTGTGTGCATTTGCACATCTGTGTCAGCAGGCTGTGCAATTTAAAGTAGCATGTAAATGAATGCATTCATTAGAAGGGGTGTCCACAAACATTTGGAGTCATGGTGTACGTGTTTGTTTGATCAAATATAGCTATATATATATATATCATAACACTTACAGTCCAAATGTTTGTGGACACCCCTTCTAATGAATGCATTCGGCTATTTACATTGCATACAGTTGCTGACACAGATGTGCAAATGCACACACAAATATAAACAAAACCCCTGACTCTGGCCTACAAAGCCAGTACTGTACTTGATGGCGATGGTCAATAGCCAATCTGCACCAAGAGTCCTTCCAGCTTCAAGTACGGCTTGGCACGACCCGTCATCCTTTAAGATCCACGGAAGACGAGGGTCCAGACTTTTTTCTGTCCTGCATTGAAGTGGTGGAACGAGCTTCCCCTGGGTGTCTGAACAGCAGAGTCCAACACTCGCTCAAACCCAGACTGAAGACCCTCCTCTTCTGAGAGTACTCAGGCGAAGAGAAGAGTATTATGGCCTCCATATTGACTTGTGTTTAGTAGAGTCTAAGATTAGAGGAGCTCTGAATTTCTAGTCTATTCAAACTAGCTGAGGTTTTTCTTGAGTGAACAGTGAAGCACTTTTGTAAGTCGCTCTGGAGAAGAACGTCTGCTAAATACCGTAAACATAAATGTAGAACTGTGTTGTGGGAATAGCTCAAACAGCACTGACTAATTAAAAACATTGATATTATAACTTTTATCAATGACTTATGTTCATTACCTGGAATAAAATATTTCACATTGACTTTCATTAAAAGTTATGCTCCTGTTAAGCTGCAGTTTTGGAGATAGGGGTTTTGTGTGACAGTGGCCACTCTTTTTCTTTCTTTAAGTAAATATTAATAAACAGAATCTTCTTCAGTTCTTTACTATATATATATATAGTAAGGAATATATATATATATATATATATATATATATATATATATATATATATATACATAGTAAAGAACTGAAGAAGATTCCAGCAGATTTGTATAAATATATATATATATATATATATATATATATATATATATATATATATATATATATATATATACACACACACACACACACACATTTCCTTCTATCTTTAATGGGAGTGTATAAACCTGTCCAGAGATCTCACAGAGGTCACACTGTGTGAGGGGCGGTGATTTGCCTGGACAGTGGAGAGCGTGAGAGATTGATTAATGGGCTCTGCCTTCTGTAATCATATTAAACCAATATTAAAATCAGCCTTAAACTAGCAAAGTATAAAAGCAGCCTAATCTCTCTCTCTCTCTCTCTATCGCTCTCGCGTGTGCTCTCTCTCTCTCTATCACTCTCTCTCTCAACACCCTTGTGTCACTAACTTTATTCTCAGAGCAGGCAGGGCTGGCATTGTGCCAGGCAAGTTGAGAAGGTGCTATAACATAGACCAATTAATCACCCGAGAGAGAGAGAGAGCGAGAGAGAGAGAGAGAGAGAGAGAGAGAGGAGAATGTGTGTCTGCTTCTGTTACAGACTGATAAAGAGTGAGAATGGAGACTAGACCGAGGAGACGGACACGGAGACAGAGACAGAAAGGAGGAAGTGAAGGAAGTGGTAATTTAAGGAGCTGCCCTGACTTTCAGGATGTGAAAGACACAGATGGGCGGAGCTTTGCCTGGTTAGAAACATGATGGAGACTACAGGCCATTGCTACTACCATTAACCAATAAAAAATGTAAAAAAGGTAAAGGTGCATGTGTTTGTCACTGCACAGTGAAATGTGTCCTCCCCATTTAACCCATCTGTGGTAGTGAACACACACACAAGTGAACTAGGGGCAGTGAGTACACACACACCCAGAGCGGTGGGCAGCCAACTCCAGCGCCCGGGGAGCAGAGAGGGTAAAGGGCCTTGCTCAAGGGCCCAACAGTGGCAGCTTGCCGAGCCCGGGAATCGAACCCACAACCCTGTTATATAGCCGATAGCCATAAAAAGTAGCCATAGAAATAAGTGTAGTGTATCCACTGAATTAAGGGTAGTGTAACCATGGAAATAAGTGTAGTGTAACCATGGAAATAAGTGTAGTGTAATAATTGAAATAGATGTAGTGTAACTTTGCAGATGAGTGTAGTGTAATAATTCCATAACCATGGAAATAAATGTAGAGTAACCATGGGAATGGGTGTAGTGAAATTATGCAAATTAGTGTATTGTAACCAAGGAAATAACTGTAGTGTAATGATTGAAATGGGTGTAGTGTAATTATGCAAATGAGTGTATTGTAACCAAGAAAATAATCTAAATGGGTGTTGCGTAACTATGCAAATGAGTGTTGTGTAACCATGCAAACGAATTGTGTTACCATGGAATTGGGTATAGTGCAACTATGGAAATAAGTGCTGTAGTGTAACCATGGAAATAGGTGTAGAGTGACCATGGAAATGGGTGTAGTGTAACTATGCAAGTGAGTGGATTGTAACCACGGAAACAAGTGTAGTGTAATAATTGAAATGAGTGTAGTGTAACTATGCAAATGAGTCTAGTGTAATAAAATGGGTGTAGTGTAACCATGGAAATGAGCAGCTTATTTAGTTGTTTGTACTTTGTGCAATCTCAGCTGTTCCTCCACCACTAACACCGAATCAGCAGACGACTGTGAGCTGTTCCCTTATACAGCCTTTAACAGAGAGAGAGAGAGAGAGAGAGAGAGAGAGAGAGAGAGATTGAAGGGTAGAGGTTGAGAGACATAGCAAGATACTAAGAGAGAGAGATAGGGATAAAGTGAGAAATTAAAATGGGCCGTGAGACACTGAGAGAGAGACAAAGAAGAAAAGAGAGAGATTAAAATGGGTCGAGAGACACTGAGAGAGAGACCGTGGGAAAAAAAAATGAGAAAAGGAAATAAAGAGTAAATATGTGTTTGTGTGTGTGTGTGTGTGTTTGTGTGTGTGTGTGTGTGTGTGTGTGTTTGGAGTTTGTTAATCAGCTTAAATCTGAGCCCTCTTTGAAGTCGTTCTGTCTGCTCTCTAAATGAGCTCACAGGAGACGAGTGCAGTTCCTCTCTTCCACAAGCGAACGCCTGACAGACTCTCACTCTCCCCTCTCACTTTCCCCACTCACTCCTCTCTCACTCCTCTCTCACTTTCCCCTCTCACTCCCCTCACTCTCCCCTCTCACTTTCCCCACTCACTCCTCTCTCACTCCTCTCTCACTTTCCCCTCTCACTCCCCTCACTCTCCCCTCTCACTTTCCCCACTCACTCCCCTCACTCTCCCCTCTCACTTTCCCCACTCACTCCTCTCTCACTCCTCTCTCACTTTCCCCTCTCACTCCCCTCACTCTCCCCTCTCACTTTCCCCTCTCACTCCCCTCACTCTCCCCTCTCACTCCTCTCTCACTTTCCCCTCTCACTCCCCTCACTCTCCCCTCTCACTTTCCCCTCTCACTCCCCTTACTCTCCCCTCTCACTCCTCTCTCACTTTCCCCTCTCACTCCCCTCACTCTCCCCTCTCACTTTCCCCTCTCACTCCCCTCTCACTCCCCTCACTCTCCCCTCTCACTCCCCTCACTCTCCCCTCTCACTCCTCTCTCACTTTCCCCTCTCACTCCCCTCTCACTCCCCTCACTCTCCCCTCTCACTCCCCTCACTCTCCCCTCTCACTCCTCTCTCACTTTCCCCTCTCACTCCCCTCACTCTCCCCTCTCACTTTCCCCACTCACTCCTCTCTCACTCCTCTCTCACTTTCCCCTCTCACTCCCCTCACTCTCCCCTCTCACTTTCCCCTCTCACTCCCCTCACTCTCCCCTCTCACTCCTCTCTCACTTTCCCCTCTCACTCCCCTCTCACTCCCCTCACTCTCCCCTCTCACTCTCCCCTCTCACTTTCCCCTATCACTCCTCTCTCACTCCCCTCTCACTCCCCCCACTCCCCTTTCACTCTCCCCTCTCACTCCTCTCCCACTCCTCTTTCCCTTTCCCCTCTCACTCCCCTCTCAATCCTCTCTCACTCCTCTCTCACTCCCCTCCCACTCCCCATCTCACTCCTCTCTCACTCCCCTATCACTCTCCCCTCTCACTCCTCTCCCACTCCTCTTTCACTTTCCCCTCTCACTCCCCTCTCAATCCTCTCTCACTCCTCTCTCACTCCCCTCCCACTCCCCATCTCACTCCTCTCTCAGTCCCCTATCACTTCTCTCTCACTCCCCTCCCACTCCCCTCTCACTCTCTCCTCTCACTCCTCTCTTACTCCCCTCCCACTCCCCATCTCACTCCTCTCTCACTCCCCTATTACTTCTCTCTCACTCCCCTCCCACTCCCCTCTCACTCTCCCCTCTCACTCCTCTCTTACTCCCCTCTCACTCCTCTCTCACTCCCCTATCACTCCTCTCTCACTCCTCTGCTTGTTCTCGCTTTCCGTTTTCACTCCCATGCCATCACCCTAAACCACTTGCAAGTGACCTCCGTAGGTGTCACACATGTCAGTTCTCCCCCCCTCTCTCTCTCTCTCTCTCTCTCTCACACACACACACACACACACACACATGTATATATATATATATGTTAATATGCCACATTGTCATTATACACTAAATGGACAAAAGTATTGGGACACCTGCTTATTCAGTATTAAAGAGCTGATCCTGCTTTTGTTGGAGTAACTGTCTCTACTGTCCAGAGAAGAAGAATTTCTACTAGACAGCATTGCTGTGAGGATTTGTCAAGTCAAGTCAAGTCAAGTCAAGATGTTGGATGACTGCTAGGGTCATGGGGTGGATCAACATATCAGACAGCAGGTGAAGAAACAGTCTGAGACAGAATCTGAGACACTTTGCCAAGAAGAACCGAATTGTGATGTTCTAGACAACTCAGACTGGGTCAGAACATCTCCAGAACATCAGGCATCAGGTCTTGATTGGCAGAATGAGGGTGTGTGAGATTTAGGCTGGGGCTGAATACCTGCAGGAAGGAGCTCTCCTAGAGGAGGGTTGAAGACCCCCCCCCCCCCACACACACACACACACACACACTGGCTGAAACACCTGAAACATGCAAATTGCACATCAAAGCAGGTGCACAAGCATAAACACACACTCCTGCGTTTGGTTATTAACAGCCATTTCATTGGAAATGAACACACAGAACACACACACACACACACACTCGACACCTCTTCTTCTTTCCTGCATGCTCATGCACATTAGCATGTAGATGACTGTGGTGTGTGTGTGTGTGTGTGTGTGTGTGTGTGCTCTGTGTTTCTGTGTGTGTAGGGAATCTGTCTAGTCACCTATATTATCCCATAAATCAACATCTATGCAATGTACAGGTGGTGTAAATAACACTGGGGGAGGGGGGAGGGGGGTTGTGAATACACTGAATATAAATAACTTAAACACTATTTTGACAAAAGTATTGGGACACCTGCTCATTCATTGCTTCTTCTGGAATCAAGGGTATTAAAAAGAACTGATCCTGCTTTTGTTGGAGTGACTGTCTCTACTGTCCAGAGAAGAAGGCTTTGGAGATGCACTGCTGTGAGGATTTGATTGCATTCGGAGCATTCAACAAGAACATTAGTGAGTTCATGGTGTTGGATGATCACCACCCTACCCCATGATCGATAATCCAAATCATCCCAAAAGTACTGGATGGAGCGCCACCATCCATCATTCCAGAGAACACAGTTCCTCCACTGCTCCACAGGTTCTCTTTAATCGCACTGTTCTAGAATTGTCCTCCCATTCACGTAGTTCTAGACATGTTCTCCTCCATTTACTCCATAGTTCTAGACTGTTCTTCCTTATTCACACTGTTTTAGAATGTTCCCCATTCACATTTTTCCTCATTCATGCTGTTCTAGACATTGACATGGTTCTAGACATGTTCTCACAAGGTTTACCTTGTTTGTTGATACTGGCCTAGAAGGTTCTTCATCACATTCTTCTACCCATATCAAGCTGTCCTTCTTTGTCCGCACTGTTCTAAAATGTTCCTCATTTATTTGGCTCTAGACTGTTCAGCCCATTTACTCTGTTCCACAATGTTCTCTATTTACTCACACTGTCCCCATTCACACGCTTTACCCATTCATGCTGTTCGAGATTGTTCTTCCCCACATAGTTGGTTCTAGACGCGTTCTCTTCCATTCACACGCTTTACCCATTCATGCTGTACCCAGTCATATGGTTCTAGACATGTTCTCACATGCCTTACCTTTTCATACTGCCTAGAAGGTTCTTCTTCTCACTTGTCCTTGTCCTTAACTGTTCTCCTCCTTCACACTCTTCAAGAATGTTCCTCATTTATTTGGTTCTAGACTGTTCAGCCCATTTACTCTGTTCCACAATGTTCTCTCTTTACTCACACTGTTCTAGAATGTTCCCCATTCACACGCTTTACCCATTCATGCTGTTCGAGACTGTTCTTACCCACATAGTTGGTTCTAGACGTGTTCTCTTTCATTCACACGCTTTACCCATTCATGCTGTTCGAGACTGTTCTTACCCACATAGTTGGTTCTAGACGTGTTCTCTTTCATTCACACGCTTGGTTCTCATTCACACTCTTCAAGAATGTTCCTCATTTATTTGGTTCTAGACTGTTCAGCCCATTTACTCTGTTCCACAATGTTCTCTCTTTACTCACACTGTTCTAGAATGTTCCCCATTCACACGCTTTACCCATTCATGCTGTTCTAGACTGCTCTTCCCCAGAGACATGGTTCTAGACATGTTCTAACATGCCTTACCTGTTCATACTGCCTTGAAGGTTCTTCTACCCATTCAAGCTGTGATCCATGGTCCCCCACCAACTCACCCCAAAAGTACTGGATGGAGCTCCACCATCCATCATTCCAGAGAACACAGTACTTCCACTGCTCCACAGCTCCTCAATGCTGGGGGGCTTTATACCCCTCTACTAGCCCGCACCTGGCATCATTAGACAGCATGGTGCCAATAGGTTCATGATGTTGGTCTGCTCCAGATGGTCCTATTCTATTGGCAGTACTTCTTCTCTACAGGGACTAAACAAGCTGTGTTGTGCAGCATAAAGCAATGTGTTGCAACTTAAAGTAGCCGAATGCATTAATCAGACGGGGTGTCCACAAACATCTGGACACAGTGTATCTTGGCTGTAAGTCTATATTTGGGGTAAGAGAGGTTTAAAATTGATTTCTTTTTTCACTCACATTAAACACATTTCCCTCACTGACGTGCGAGTGTGATATCAGGAGCGCCTGTACCGCTCTGCGCTGGCTGTGCGTGTGGGCTGATTGAAATGTCCACTCAAGCCCACAGTCTTTCCTCTAGAGTCCAATCAGTGGGGGTTCATGAGGCTGGTATACTGTTAACAGTTAGCGCTCTTAGCACCACGCTGTGATGCCAATCAGCGGCTCTCTCCCTCTCTCTGCTGAACTGTAATATAACACACCAGCAAAGGGAATAAAGCAGCATAACTGGGTCTAGTAACAGTAACAGCGCCAACACCGACATGCCAATGTACCAGTCATGAGTAAGAAACATTTGTCATATTGTCTTATTAATGTCCATATCTGAGTATGTTTCTGTATCTTGTGTTTGCCCTGAGCTTGATGAAAATCTACAAAAATGATTTGGTGTAATTAATGTTAAATCAAGAGTTTTGCTGATGGAAGTATTGCATTTTCGCAATGGCTGCATAGCTAAAGTGGTTCTCCCTGGTTTCTATGGTGTTGTTATGGTATATCTGTGGATTGCTTAGCCATTGCTAGGTGGTTGCTAAAGTGTTGCTATGGTAAAGGGTGTGGGGTAAAATGTGGGGTGCCAAGACTGTGGCCCAAAAGATGGTTAGTCCAAATACTCATCCAAAATATTTGGCTAATAGAGCTGTGTCCACAAACTTTTGGCCAAAATGTGGGGTACCAAAACTTTGCCCAAATGGTAATCCAGTAATGTATGTCTATTAGACCTGTGTCCACAAATCTTTGACCAAAATGTGGGATGACAAAACTTTTGGCGAGAAGTTCATTCAATCTATTTCTCTAATAGACAGATGTCCACAAACTTTTGGCCAAAATGTGGGGTACCAAAACTTTTGTCCAAATGTTAATCCAGTAATGTATGTCTATGAGACCTGTGTCCACAAATTTTTGACCAAAATGTGGGATGACAAAACTTTTGGCCAGAAGTTCATTCAATCTGTTTGGCTAATATACAGGTGTCCACAAACTTTTGGCCAAATGTGGGTTGTCAAAACCTTTGCTTAAAAGTTCACCCAATATGTTTGACTATTAGACCTGTGTCCACAAACATTTGTCCAAATGTGGGGTATCAAAACCTTTGTCCAAAAGCTCATCCAATCTGTTTGTCTAATAGACAGGTGTCCACAAACTTTTGACAAATTGTGGGGTGACACTTTATTTGGAGTGGTCCTTTCAGAGGAAATCTCTCAGTGACATCTCAGTGATGGAGCAGCATCTGGACATTTAGTAGACGACCAAGAGACCTGTACTGAGCCTTCTACTGAGTTATAATGACCATCTCAGCAGTTGCAGTGTTTAAGATTTCTGATGGCTCAGCTTGATACTCACACCCAGCAAGACCAGAGCTGCCAAGGCTACTTTTGGTTTCACACACACACACACACACACACACACACACTCACACACACACACTAAACAGGGCAGGCATTAAAGCTCAGTCTACCAAGGTGAATCAGACGTGAATCAAAGCTCCAAAGACAAAAGAGGTTTCGTTGATTTTCAAAGGGGCGTCTGAGAATCCTCGGGTCCTCTGGAGAGAGCTGTGAGCGTTACCTAGCAGAGCTTATTCAATCTCCCATAAGAACTAATTATCTGCATCCTTATCCTCATCTTCATGATGACTCCACTGCCCAGGGTCAGCTCCCCTGCTCCTCTTACTGCATGTGTTAAAGGCCGCTTTCATGCGCTGATGCCTTAATCTTCCTAAAGTCCTGGAGTCCTGACTTTAAACCCACTGAGCACTTCCCTACAGTCCCCCAGCCTGACCCTCCACACTGCCACCATCTCCACAGAGTCCTCCTGATTACCTTCAGAGCTGAGGAGTGACTACTTCCATTTAGTCAACCTTTAATTACCTCAAATACTCACCCTTTACCTATACTCAATTACATCTAATACTGTAATCAATTACATAAAGTACTGCACTGTACTCAATTACATAAAGTACTGTATTGTACTAATAAAGGATTATCTTATCTTATCTTATTGTACTCAATTACATAAAGTACTATACTTAATTACTGTACTTAATTACTTTGGGTACTGTACTTAATTACATTAAGTGCTTTACTGTACTCAGTTACATTAAATACTGTACTCAATTACTTTAAGTACTGTACTCAAAACATAAAGTACTGTATTGTACTAATAAAGGATTATCTTATCTTATTGTACTCAATTACATAAAGTACTATACTTAATTACTGTACTTAATTACTTTGGGTACTATACTCAATTACATTAAGTACTTTACTGTACTCAGTTACATTAAATACTGTACTCAATTACTTTAAGTACTGTACTCAATTACATCAAGTACTGTACTCAAATACATCAATTATTGTTCTCAATTACATTGAATACTGTACTCAATTACATTAAGTATTGTACTCAATTACTGTAGGTACGTTACTTAATTACATTAAGTACTGTACTAGACGGTTCTAGATGTGTTTTCTTCCATTCATACGCTTTACCCATTCATGATGTTCTAGACTGTTGCGCCCTTTTACTCTGACCCAGAATGTTCTCTTTATTCACACTGTTCTAGAATTGTCCTCCCATTCGCATGGTTCTAGACTGATCTCCCCATCTGTTGTGGATTGTTCTTCCCCATTCACACTGTTCTAGTCTGATCTTCCTCTGTTTACACCAAGTTCTGGAAGAGTCTAAGGCCAAATGTCAGCATTAGAACGGTGCTGTTTTCTGCAGGGTGTTGGTTCTGCGCCCTGGGACAGTGGAACCTCGTTAGAAATGGTGGTGTTGTTCTCGGTGATCTGATTAGGGTAGGTATTAGACTGTATTTGACTCGGAGGGTCTGCGGCTGCTGCCCAAACATGTGTTTAGTCGATTAACTGAGCGTAGGAAGGTGCGGCATCTCTGCGGCCGACCTACTGGAGTTATTTGGAGAGCAGCTGGACTGCTGGCTGTCCTTAATGGACCCTCACCTTCTTCTCATTAATAAATCTTACACTTGGTGTTCATTAGCTGGCCGCTCTCCCCAGGGCTCCGGAGCATCAGGGTGCTGCGTGTTCTCATTGTAGACTCATTATTTCTCCAGTGGAAAGTAAAGAACCTAAAGTTTGAGAGTAGAAGAGGAGCCGATCGATGGTGAATGAATGCAGTCTTGTTAAGAATGTTTGTAAACAAGCATCCGTATATTTTTGGCCACCCTTTTGTAATTTGGAAGTAGTCAGAATTTAAGAATCGTGGCGATCTAAAATTATTGTATATCGACGACATCATTGATTATGCAATTGCGTTTATGTAAATCTAGGTGTATAGCATGAATGGTAGTCATAGTTCTGGGCTTCTGTGTGGGTTAAACCCACACAGTGAAAGGAAAGACGGGACGGGAGGAAAAAAAGAGGCAGTGTTATAAAATGCCGACGTCAGGAGGAACAGATTCGGAGGGTGAAACTGAGTTCAGGGTAGAAAGGAGGAGGAGAAAGAAGATGAGGCTTGGGAGTTCCAGATTTTTCACAGAATCTGATTAAAAAAGTATATTAAATTCACTGGCCACTTTATTAGAAACACCTACCTCTACTCCCACTCAGTGGCCACTTTATTAGAAACACCTACCTCTCCTTCCACTTACTGGCCACTTTAGTAGAAACACCTACCTCTCCTTCCACTCACTGGCCACTTTATTAGAAACATCTACATCTGTTCCTCTCACTGGCCATTTTATTAGAAACACCTACCTCTATTTCCAATAACTGTCCACTTTATTAGAAACACCTTACCTTTACTTCCGCTCAGTGACCACTTTATTAGAAACACCTACCTTTTCTTTCCTCTTACTGGCCATTTTATTAGAAACACCTACCTCTTTTTCCAATAACTGGCCACTTTATTAGAAACACCTACCTCTTCTTCCACTCACTGGCCACTTTATTAGAAACACCTACCTATCCTTCCTCTTGCTGGCCACTTTATTAGAAACACCTACCTCTTCTTCCTTTCACTGGCCACTTTAGTAGAAACACCTACCTCTTCTTCCACTCACTGGCCACTTTATTAGAAACACCACCTTAATTCTACTTCCACTCAGTGGCCACTTTATTAGAAAACACCTACCTATCCTTCCTCTTGCTGGCCACTTTATTAGAAACACATTCATTCTACTCCCACTCAGTGGCCACTTTATTAGAAACACTTACCTCTTCTTCCACTCATGGTGGTCCAGCTGACTGCTACAATGACCCAAAGATCTCGCCTGGGTCACGCTGCCTGCCATCAGCAGCCGACACTGCTCTTTCCGGGTGGGTAGGTGGTTCCCTTTCTCTCTCTGCACATCCCTGACCACAGATCAGAAGCAGGACGTTCAGCTGACAGTGTGAATGACATTTTTGGGGCATTATCAGTGAAAGAGAGCGTGCCTCGGTCTGACACAGTAAAATCCAATTTCTTCTCCTTCCTAATCTGTCTGACTTTTAGAAGGCCTTGATTGCGGATCGGTGAAGTTGCAGCTAATGCTGATTGGTTTGACTCTCATTCTAAAATCCTGCCACGCTGACAGACCAAGCACTGGCAGAAAATCGCAGAAGCGGAGTAGATTATTACTGTAAAGAGATAAAACCCCCAGCATGAGGCAGAATAGCTGTACGCGTGCTCTAGTGCAGCCGAAAATACGCCACACTGCTCATCACTGCTTATCAGACCGCATCACACTAAACTGCCTCGGATCACAGATGTGAGTGTGGTGTAAACGTCCCACTGAAAATGAACAGCAGAGGCAAGAAGAAAGGCAAGGGAATGAGGCTCTTCTACATGCACTATATATGTCCAAATGTTTGTGGACACCCCTTCTAATGAATGCATTCAGCTATTTGAAGTTGCACCTCTTGCTGACACAGATGTGCAAATGCAGCACTGCCAATAGAATAGGACTCTCAACAGCAGATCAACATCATGAACCTATTGGCACCATGCTGCCTAATGCCAGGCGTGGGTTAGAGGGGGGCATTAAGCCCCTCAGCATTGAGCTGTGGAGCCGTGGAGGAACTGTGTTCTCTGGGATGAGTTTTCATAGCTTTGATTTTGGAATAAGCAAGCGTCCCAATACTTTTGTCCATATCGTGTATGTATTACATTCATAGTAAAGAGAAATTCTCACAAACACTGATTTTTTAAAGTTTGCATTTTGGCATGGAACCAAGACTAAACAAGACAAAAGTCATAGAGATTTGCTTATTAATAAGCGAGAATCTCTGGCAGTTTTATCATTTCTGTTAAATCTGGCGGTACTTATTTAAATGCGCCCTTAGTGATTCATAACAGTACACCGGAATGCAAAAATAATAAGCTGATATGGATTTATTTGCCTTTTCACTGAGCTTTTTAATATAGTATTTATTTAATTATTACATAAAAAAATAAAAAATAATAATAAAAATTATATATATATATATATATATATATATATATATATATATATATATATATATAAATTGTATTTTACAAGGATTTGATAACACTTTATGATTGGTTATGTTTAAATATACATATAGTAAATATACATATATATATATATATATATATATATACACATTTCTCAGGGCCGGCCCAAGCCCTTAGTGGGCCCTAAGCAGATTTTCACTTGGGGGTCCCCCATACCACCACCTCAGCATCAGATGCTTCATCATTCCATAGGGAGATAAAGCTGAAGCCCCCTGGCCTTTATCGACCACCCATGCGGCGCATATCTGCATTTGCCCAACAGTGGCAGCAGCAGCCATCAGCAGACATTTATGAACCTAGTATCGGTGTTCCAACTATGACAATACATTTATATAAAAATTGCCTTTGTAATACCATCCCGTTTTATTATTACATTTTATTTTTGAAATATGTATTTATCATGATATCTTAGTGCTTTAGGGGGCCACCTAGACCCTATGCCTTTGGGCCGGCTCTGAGAGGTCTTTACGAGCTGTAGCTTACATTTCAGAGAGCTTGAGATGTTGCGTCTCTAATTTAACGAGTCATTAAGGAGGTGGAGGTGGAGGAGGTGAGGAGGACCAGAAATAGATATTTCTGTACATTTAATAAAAAGCGACAGATTTAGAGCAGCGGCGGTTGTTTTATGAATACACACACACACACACACACTTACACACACCTACACTCATCAGTGTGTTTCAGATAATAAAGTGCTTCAATTAAAGAAATTATTAGAAACACCATCTTCATTCTACTTCCTCTCACTGGCCACTTTAGTAGAAACACCTACCTTTCCTTCCTCTCACTGGTCATTTTATTAGAAACACTTACCTCAATTTCCAATAACTGGCCACTTTATTAGAAACACCTACCTCTTCTTCCACTCACTGGCCATTTTATTAGAAACACCTACATGTGTTTCAGATAATCCTCAAAGTGCTTCAATTAAAGAAATCTGAGCAGAATTTGCCACTCAAACCAACATGTCCAATTCCACTCCACCTGCCATCAGATCCACCTTCTTGGTAGGTGGCATTTCACAATTTCTCTCCATGTCTTATTCCCTTTGATTTCGCAGTTTTTTTTTTGTTTGTTTTTTTTTACATAGTCCCTCACTTTCTCCTTTCTCGATCTGATATGCAGTTACGCACAGTTACTCCGCCAGTCAAAAGTTTGGGGATTCCAAACTTTTCTGAACTGTGTAAGCAATTACTAAGCACTAATGCATCAAAGACCCAGTTAAAGGGGCTGTATACGATCCTGGAGAACCATTGTTGACATTTGAACTGAACAGCAAAACAATCACCCTGCCTCCCCTCAGTGCTGTTGAATGCTGAATGACTGTTTCATAGCCATCTGGCCTTTAGGAGGGAGTTGCGGTTGTCAAATCTTGAATTTACAAGGGACTGAACAAACATCTGGGAGGCCTCTGTAGAGACAATGGCTTTCTTATACAATTGGATCCTCATTTCAGTTCTGCACAAAACAAAACATCTCATGACTTTATGCAGTGTTGCCCTCAATCCTTCCGAAGATTGTGTAACTAAATGCAAAGGAAGACTGGAATGCATGTTCATTTTGACACCTCACAGGCGTTCCTGTCTGGAGATGCTGATGAGAATAGAGCAGCGAGTTGTTTATGAAACAGTGTGATGCTGTTGGGAGGTGATAACCTGCGAAGATAGCTGTGGTTGCCCACAGTGTGTATGTGTGTGTGATAAGGTATGTGTTCTGAGGATCATCTTATACACCAGAATCCTGATAGCTTATCATTTCTGTGGAATACAGGGGGAACAAAATTCTCCAGGCTTCTCCACTTTAGCGAAATACCATGATGTGGCACATTATACTGTATCTGTAGCACCTGCTTTCAGCTGTGGAGATTACACACCATCCGGCTCTCCATTACAACCCACTATACAGGGATGTGATGTACCGGAGAGGCTGCAGAGGCTACAAAAGGATGTAATTGCCATCCTAGGAGATACCTGTACAATTGAATTAGCTGATACCGGTAATGGGACTCTTCAGTAAGTAAAAGGTTGCAAAGATAGGACTTTTAAAGCAAGAACGAAGCACTTACAACACCGTCACAAGGTGCGGAGACACCTTGCCGTCAACTGATACTTGAATTTTCCAATTTCTGTCTTTTTCTGAGTGGGATAGGAGGTGGTGTCTGCTAGGTCTAACTCTCTTCATGATTATCCTAGCAAAGAACTCGCTCAGTAATAGTAATTCTGAAGGAATAGACCTCATGTCTGAAAGGCCTTCTCAGAGTTCGAAGCAGCTATCTTGTTAGGTGGCATTTAATTGGTCAGTTGAGCTGGCATTAGTGAAGGATATTGGGAATGAATGAAATAAATAGCACTTCAGCTGAAGTAAATAGCACTGATGACCTGCTTCCAGTGGCTCCTGTCAAGGGGTGGATCTATTAGGCAGCTGGTGGAGAAACCATCAGTTCTTGAAGGTGATGAAGGTGTAGAAGCAGGAAAAAATGGCCAAGTGTAAGAATCTGAGACACTTTGACAAGAAGCAAACTAGGATGTTCTAGACATCTGGATCTCCAAAACATCAGGCATCAGGTCTTGTGAGGTGTTCCCTGGTACCTACCTACCAAAAGTGCTGTTGCCAGATACTACAATACCTCCCATTCTTTCACTAATGTGAAAAGCCCCATGCCATGCAGTCTGCCTTAACTTTATACACCTGTGATAACGGGACTGAATCAATCTAAATTCAACCTGAATTGGGGTGTCCCAATATTTTTGTCCATATAGTGTATGTTTAGATGTTGTGACTGTTTCTTAGCCACCTGGCCTTGACAACGCACAGTTTAAAAAATGCATAATCTCCCATGCCTAAACTCTACTTTGACAATGAAGCCTGAAACCATTCATTGACCCCCCTTGTTGTGATGTCAGCATTCATGAGCAACTCAAACCCTTTTAAGTGTTTAAACCACCTTTGGGCCAAATAAGGCTGGATGAACTCAAAAAAGTGCCTTTATTTACATGACCCCATCACCAAACACCCAAATGAACTCGAATGAACAGAAAACAGCCAAAAAACTCATGCCCTGCCCCGCCCCTTTCTCCATTTTGTGCTTGCTGATTGGCTGGAATAGTGCTGGAATAGTCCCAATACTTTTGTCCATATAGTGTATGTTTAGATGTTAGCTCTGCCAAGTTGATGTACATGGTGTTTACATCGCCAAGCCCGGGTATCGAACCCACAACCCTGTCATCAAAAGCCGGGGACACCTTGCTTTACTAATTATATATATGTATATATATATATATATATATATATATATATATATATATATATATATATATATATATATGTGTGTGTGTGTGTGTGTGTGTGTGTGTGTGTGTGTAACGTGAGGCCTTTGGCTTAGGCAGCACTTTCACTACTGTTGGTGTGTTTGAGCTGAAAAGAAATACACAGTTCAGTTCAACTCTGAAAGAGTGAAGTGAGCATATGGTGGAGTCACGAACATGGGAACAGGAGGGTACAGTTTGTGGAGGAGGAGAGAGCGAACAGATGAGTGGAAGAGAAGACCACATAAACACCAGTTCACACAGACAAACACCTACTCTCAATCCCAACTCGAGCAACCTGTGCCATGCAACCTGTCCAGCTTCCACACTGGGAGAGCAGGCTGAATCAATTGCTGAAAGCAAAGGTTTGGAGAATGACATCATGTTTACTGCACCCAACAACAGGTCATGCTGTCAAGGTGAGTTCCTAGGCTGTTGTAGACCTTCTTCCTCCAAAATAAATGTCAGCAGTCTGGCAGGAGCTATGGTCTTCTCCAAGACTGTACCATCTGTCTTTCAGTGTGATGCTCTCTAAGTGTTGTATATACCTCTGTCCTTCAGTGTGATGCTCTCTAAGTGTTGTATATACCTCTGTCCTTCAGTGTGATGCTCTCTAAGTGTTGTATATACCTCTATCCTTCAGTGTGATGCTCTCTAAGTGTTGTATATACCTCTGTCCTTCAGTGTGATGCTCTCTAAGTGTATCATCTCCATCTGTCCTTCAGTTTGATGCTCTCTAAGTGTTGTATATACCGCTGTCTTTCAGTGTGATGCTCTCTAAGTGTTGTATATACCTCTGTCTTTCAGTGTGATGCTCTCTAAGTGAATCATCTCCCTCTATCCTTCAGTGTGATGTTGTCTGAGTGTATCCTCTCCCTCTATCCTTCAGTGTGATGCTCTCTGAATGTATCCTCTCCCTCTATCCTTTAGTGTGATGCTATCTTTGTTTTGCCTCTCATTTTGTCCTCTAGATGTTTCCTCACTTTCTGTTCTTTAGTGTGATGCACTTTCTGTGTTTCCTCACTTTCTAACTGTCAGTGTGATGCTCTCTGGGTGTTTCCACTCTTTCTGTCTTCCAGTGTGTTGTTCGTTAGGCATTTCCTCACCTTCTGTCTATAACTGTGATGCTTTTTGTTTGTTTTATCTCCCTCTGTCATTTAGTGTGATGCTTTCAAGGCATTTCCTCTGTCTATAGCAATTTGTGTGATGCTCTCTGGGTGTATCCTCTCCCTCTGGCCTTTAGAGTGATGCTTTCTGGGTGTTTCCACTCTTTCTGTCCTTCAGTCTGATGCTTTCTAGGTATTTCCTCCTCTTCTGTCTGTAACTGTAATGCTTTTTGGGTGTTTTATCTCCATCTCTCCTTTACTGTGATTTCCTCTGTCTATAGCAATCTGTGTGATGCTCTCTGGGCGTTTCCAATACCTCTATTCTTCAGTGTGATGCTCTCTGGACATTTTCTCTCCTTCTGTTCTTTAGTGCAATGCTGTCTGGGTTTTCCACTCATTATGTCCTTCAAAGTGATGCTCTCTAGGTATTTCCTCACTTTCTGTCCTTCAGCTTTCTGGGTGTTTTATCTCCCTCTGTCATTTAGTGTGATGCTTTCAAGGCATTTCCTCTGTCTATAGCAATCTGTGTGATGCTCTCTGGGTGATGCTCTCTCACTCTGCCCCTTAGTGTGATGCTCTCTGGACATTTTCTTTTCTTTTGCTCTTCAGTGAGATGGTCTCTAGGCATTTCCTCACCTTCTGTCTGTAATTGTGACGCTCTCTGGGTGTATCCCTCTCTCTCTGCCCTTTAGCCCTTTCTCTCCCTCTGTCCTTCAGTGTGATGCTGTCTGGGTTTTTCCATTTTGCCCTTTAGTGTGATGCTCTTTAGAGATCTTTACACATTCTATCCTTCAGCATAATTTTCTCAAGGCAAGAAAGTGAGGAATACTTCCTGTAAATGCAACACACAGTGTACTTTCTTTCTCACTCAATGATCTTCAAGGCTGATAAATGGATAAGGGGTTCTCACAGACCAGCAGACCTTGTCTTGTGGCTTGGCTAACTCCATTGAGCAGGAAGAGGAATTTAGTGGTCAGAACAACTCTGACCAGATTCCCACAGAGAGTTCAACTGACACTGAAGTAGTCACAAGACACAAACTTCAGCAAGATCTGACCGAGCATCAGCTGTAAGTTTTCTCTCTCTTCTTTCTTTCTGAGGTATAAGCTTTTTCTCAAGAAGCCTGTTCTCGCTGGGCACTAACACATCACTCCAGTTTTCAGCTGTCAATCAAAAGCCAATCAAAGCTAAATCAAACCACCTTCAGCATCCAGGCCACAGTTACACTGCCTTACAAAAGCGACATAGATTGAAGTGAAATCCATTTCTCCAGGGAAAAAAAAAACAAGTAAACAGAGATGGCAGTGATGAAAGCACATTTACTGCTGTCCAAAATTTCAGTTTCTGAACGAAGAGACTTGAAAGGAAGCTTGGTCTGTAAGAGATCCTGTTAGGAGTTTAAAAAGCCCAGAAATCCATGTTCTCCTTGTTTACATTAAAACCACCTGGCTAATATCATATCATAGCTCACCCTTCATCTTCTATAGAAGTCTTTTAAACTCTCGTATCTCCACTCACTTCTACCTGAGAAATTAATGTCAATACAGCTCACACCTTTGCCCTCAAAGCATGGACTCCACAAGACCTCTGAAGGTGTTCTGTGTGGTATCTAGCAACCAAGACATTAGCAGCATTCATCCTGTAAGTTGTGAGGTAGGGCCTCCATGAGCATCAATAAGCCTTGAGCACCCATGACAGGTTGTCCTGCTATTGAGCACTGTTGGTAGGTACTGACCACTGCATACCGGGAACAGCCCACAAGACCTGCTGTGGATCTGGCTGGGAAGAATGTGTGTCATTGCAGCTTTCAGAAAGATCTGTCTAAAACAATAAGGGCGTGACGATAGGTGACCGGTGAGATATGCAGGCGTTAGGCCATTTAGGTCACCAGTGTAGTTCTATATCGTAAACCCCAATAGGGGTTAGGATTGGTGTTGCTGAATTTGTGAAGCCAGCTACCCACCCGGAAAAAGAGCAAAGCCAATTGTGCTCCCTCTGGCTTCGACTGCTGATGGCCAGCAGCTGATGGCCAGCAGCATGACCCTATGACACCTACCTGTGCTTCCACTCATTTGGCCACTTTATTAGAAACACTTACCTTGTGCTTCCACTCAACTGGCCACTTTATTAGAAACACCTACCTGTGCTTCCACTCATTTGGCCACTTTATTAGAAACACTTACCTTGTGCTTCCACCCATTTGGCCACTTTATAAGAAACACCTAACTTGTGCTTTCACTCATTTGGCCACTTTCACTCAATTGGCCACTTTATTAGAAACACCTACCTTGTGCTTCCACTCAACTGGCCACTTTATTAGAAACACCTACCTGTGCTTCCACTCATTTGGCCACTTTATTAGAAACACTTACCTTGTGCTTCCACCCATTTGGCCACTTTATAAGAAACACCTAACTTGTGCTTTCACTCATTTGGCCACTTTCACTCAATTGGCCACTTTATTAGAAACACCTACCTTGTGCTTCCACTCAACTGGCCACTTTATTGGAAACATCTACCTTGTGCTTCCACTCAACTGGCCACTCTATTGGAAACATCTACCATGTGCTTTTACTTCATTGGAAACACCTACTTGTGCTTTCACTCATTTGGCCACTTTATTCAAAACACCTACTTGTGCTTTCACTCATTTGGCCACTTTATTAGAAACACCTACTTGTGCTTTCACTCATTTGGCCACTTTATTAGAAACACATATTGTGTTCTTTACTCCGGGTCAGAATTTCCTGATGAATGGACCAATAGAAATGCTCCAAATGACCTCTTTTTTTTGTTCTTCTCTAACAGGGAAACATGAGGAGAGAGAGAATGAGAGAGGGCGAGAGCGAGAGAGAGATAGTAATTACTGTGCAGTCTGTATAGCCTCTTACAGCCAAACACACGGTCGTTAACAAGCTGGAAGACGAGCTGATCTCAGAGTGGCGTTTGACTCAGTTTCAGTGTTTGATGTTGAGTGTCTGAATTACAGTGATGCAGCTTCTCTGCTTTTATCTGCTGTAAATGACGACAGACGGATCTGCTGATTCTTACAGACGTGGCATAAAAGGCCTGAGAATGTGCTGCTTTTAAAGGCTCGCACCATTTGCCTCGTTTGGTGTCGGTAGTGTAGTTAGCTGATAGGAGAGGAGACAGCGTTTATACTGGATGTGTACATGTATTACTATACTTGTGGGGACCAGATTCCCCTTACAAGTATAGGAATATCAGGCATTTTTGTTCTTGTGGGGACATTTTTCTTAAATGCTTTTTTTTTTTTTACAAAACATGATCATTTAATATGAAACAAAAAAGAGTAAAATTCTTTACTTCTAGTTAATGAGGTTAAGGATAGGGTTAGTTATAGCTATAGTAATAATTTTGTAAATGGAAGGTCCCCACAAACATAGCACAACAGACATGTGTGTTTGTGTCAGTGCAAAAATGTCCAGAAAAACAAGGCTGACCAATATATGACCGTGTGTGTGTGTGTGTGTGATTTGAGTATGAAGGTGTGTGTGTGTGTGTGTTCTGTGAGTCATCATGCAGTACGTTTCTGGCTTGCATAACTGAAGAATCCTTTTCTGCGTCAAGTTTGTGCGTCAACATCCCATCAGTGTTCTTCACACAAAATATCAAGAGAGTGGCCTCACACACATACACACACACACACACACATACACACACCCTCCAACAAGCACACATGCTCAGTCAGCCTTGCGTTCTCTCTCTGTGCTCTGCCAAACGTTTATTACTATTAAAGAGTTCAAAAGCCAAGTTCAGGCATCTGCCCATAATTAACCCCATCACTCAAACCATAATTACTGTACCTTTACCATAACCGAATTAAATGGTTTGTGTGTGTGTGTGGGAACCTTAGGATGAACTAGCACCCTGCCCAATTTGTATTCCTGCCTAGAACCTTGTTAATCCAGGTAGGCTCTGGTCCCACCACAACCCTGAGAGCCTTGCGTCAATTAGAGCCATAAGTCAAAATAGCTTCAGAAGAGACCCCTTTTAAAGATGACCCAGACGTGGGACGTCAGAGGAGGTTGCTGTCCTACAGACGTTGTGACTTCACTGCTGATCAGTTTATGAATAATGTATGCAAGATTTTGAACTATTGTTCACACTGCACCGCAACATTGACGTAATCTCACACTGCCATAATTTTTTAATGACGTCACATATGACATTTTCCCAGGCCTGCTGCCATAGCAACACTATATCATGGCTATATCTTGGCCTGTTAGTTGGACTCTCTCTACACCACGGCCCGCGTGTTTCCGCAGCCCGCCTGAAGTAGAAACTCTACATTTTGGCTCAAATGTTCTCCCAGGTTCAGCTCAGAAGTGACCACTTTATTAGAAACACCTACCTTGTGCTTCCACTCACTGGCCACTTTATTAGAAACACCTACCTTGTGCTTCCACTCACTGGCCACTTTATTAGAAACACCTACCTTGTGCTTCCACTCACTGGCCACTTTATTAGAAACACCTACCTTGTGCTTCCATTCTCTGGCCACTTTATTAGAAACACCTACCTGTGCTTCCACTCTCTGGCCACTTTATTAGAAACACCTACCTTGTACTTCCACTCAGTTGGCCACTTATGTGACTCGAAGTGACTCTATATGATGGCTCTAGTGTTTCAAACTGAACAGCAGCTCAGACATTTTTCCAGGCTTAGATGTTTAAGGCCCGGTGCTGAGTGGTTATACTTCTCAGCTCAGCTTTCCGTCATATTTTTATATTCCATTGAGACGTTTCCTAAGCTGGTACACATGTTGTCACTTTCAATGAAAAACAAATATCTCCAAAATAGTGACTTATAAGGAAGTAAGTAAAATAATGTTTAGTCCAAGTAATTTAGAGCGTTTCTATTGGTCTGTTCATCCAGAATGATTTACAGCAGATACAGGGTTCAAGCCACGGAGAAAACTGAAAACAGACAAACATGAAGATACATGTTTTTCATTGGACAACAGTAATTTCATATATATATATATATATATATGTGTGTGTGTGTGTGTAGTCAAAAGTATTGGGACATCTGCTTATTCATTGTTTCTTCCAAAACCAAGGGTATTAATAACTGTCTATACTGTCCAGGAAAGGCTTTCCACTAGATTTTGGAGCAATTTTGATCTTGCATCTCCATTTTATCCATTTTTTTACTTTTCACATTCTTTTGTTCAGTCAGTTGCTCTTTACATAGTGTAAAAAGTGTATGATTTATGATATTACTATGAAAAACAAATCATAATTTCTACCCCCTGCTCAGTTGCACAACATTACATTACTAGTCCACTTTGAACCTGACAACTCTTCCCTGCATTGTACATTTCCTTTGGATTTTGTGTAAATTTTGTGTATATATTGCTATTTTTATCTCTGTATATATATTTATAATACTTATTATAGGTTATTTTACATTGCAAAATGCTAGAATCTGTATAGCAGCAGACAGCTTCCAAGGCATTTCACTGCTGGTTGTACTGTGTTAGCTGACAAATACAGCTTTAAACTTGAACCTGGTGATGAACGGACCAATAGAAATGCTCCAAAATGACCTGGAACAAAATCTTGTTACATTAACATCCATTGAAAGTCAAAGAGGATTTGTTGATATTGTGGAAATACAAGGTTTTGCGTGGCAGTGACAATATATATCTTAATTATTTCTGTAATTAAGTATGCAATGGTGAATCATGTAACTGTGTAATTGGGTAAACTGTGAGAAACCAACAGCATTGGACAGATCTGTTTAGATGAGGCCAATATTTCAAGCTAATATGTGAGGATGTATTTACTGAACCCCAGAAGAGCATGTTTACACACTGAACGACTGCACTGAGAAACCTGCGTTTATTCATTTTACTGTGTTTGTAAGCCTGTAATGGTTTGATTTCTCTATAATTCTAGTATAATTCACTTCGGGCCATCATTCCTATGTCAGTGCAGTCCTTCAAATTACCTTTCTTAATTTGGGCTACCAGGTAGGTGATGTTTCTGTTTCTGTAAAAAATGGACAGAAGAAAAGAGGCAGAGACTGGAGAATAAAGTATGAGCCACTCTTTTTTTTCTCTTATGTCGGGTTACTGATTAGAACAGAACCGCATCCTGCTCAAGGACTCGCAGAACGCGCAGAACGTACAAATGATTAATAGGCCTGTATCTTACAAGAAGCCATTTCATCAACACAGCCGGACTGCGTTAAGTTGTGATTTATGATTAGAATGGCATGAAACAGATTGGGAATCAGGGCGTTAGCTCCAGTCTCATCAGAATCCCTGCTCTCGTATCTGGACGCTGCCTCTGCTACGCCTGTGTCGTATGTCTCTTTCCGTCCCTCCTTCACCTTTCTGTGCTTACCCGAAATTGCTTTTGGCTAATTGGGGGAGTTAATGGCTTGCGTCATGTCTTCCTGGGGGCGAGTTTTAATGAAGCGCTCTGCCCTTGGCCAGCTTAGACATACCGTCTGAGCCGAATGCCCTTCATTCATGTCCGGTTTGAGAAAGAAAAGTGCAGTAAACTTGGCACGGCCGCAGCCGGTCATGCATCAAAACGCCTAAACGTCACCCTACGTCGAACGTCGAACCTACCCTAAAACATGAGCATTTCATTTCGGGGGAGCAGGGACAGATGGTTAGACTTCAAAAAATGTAAAGATCCTCTAATCTTAGACTCTACTAAACACAAGTCAATATGGAGACCATAATACTCTACTCTTCACCCAAGTCCTCTCAGAAGAGGAGGGTCTTCAGTCTGGGTCAGTGAGCGTTGGACTCTGCTGTTCGGACACCCTGGGGAAGTTCGTTCCACCTCTTCGGTGCAGGACAGAAAAAAGTCTGGACGCTCGTCTTCCGTGGATCTTAAAGGATGGTGGGTCGAGCCGAGCCGTACTTGAAGCTGGAAGGGCTCTTGGTGCAGATCTGAGTTGCCGTCATTCCCGGTTGCTTCCACTTTGCTATAATATTACTGACCGTTGACTGTGGAATATTTAGTAGCGAAGACTTGGCATCCCATCACGGTACCACGCTGGAATTCACTGAGCTCCGGAGAGCAACCCATTCTTTTTACAAACGTTTTAGAGGCAATCTGCAGGCCTAGGTGCTTGGTTTTATACACCTGTGGCCATGGAATTGATTGGAACACCTGAATTCAATGATTTGGAGGGGTGAGTCATAACAGCAACGATCTAAGTACTGAACAGTGGTTTAAAGAGCAGAGGAAAAGGAAGTTCAGGGTTCATTTCAGGATCATATAATGCATGCCAGTCCAGGAGGATGCTGCATGAATTTCTTATGAAGCTCTAGTGGCCATGAAAGATGCAAACAAAAGCACAGGCAGGAAAAGCTTTCCCCCCAGAAGACCCCATAAACTCATATCCACCTCACATAACATGAGTTGTACTCTGGCAAGATTTGGCTTACGAAACTCCACGGCCTACAGACATGCAGAGTTCTGCATCTTCTGCAACAGAGGGCCAAATTATTTAGTCCTTTTTTCCCCCACAGTAAAAATGAAGCCATTGAAAATGAATCACACAGAAGACATGGAACACGAAGCGGCAGCACAGTCACAGCCTCGTCAGGCATCAGACAAAAGACAAAATCGCCATTAATACCACATCACGAAGACAAACAAAGACTGGCCTTTTCCTCTCCTCTCCTCTCCTCTCCGGGCGCTGACCCACTTGCTAGCCTTGGTTTTTTACCGAAACCAGCTAAAACGAATTCTACGACCCTGACCATCACATGCCAGTTTAAGGACAATCCACTTTTTTGTTGTTCAGCTTTTCTGGGGAAATTGCTTCCTGGTGGGGAGAGTGTGCACAGGGGAATGATGGCCAAGGGAGGGCCAAAAGTTTACTCTGGACTTTTGCGGAATATGAAAAATGAAAAAGCAAACGGAAAGGAGGAGCACACACACAAACACACACACACACAGCAGGCCATCAAGGGTGCTCAGACCGGAGAGAAAGATTGCTCATTATAAGCCAAAACACAGAGGAAAGAGAGATAGAGAGATAGAAAGAGAAGTTCAAAGACTACAGCAATAAGGACAAAAAGTCAGAAACACTTAAGGCCCCCTGGGGTGAGTGTGCCCGGCTGGCAGTAGAAGAACATTCAGGGGGTAAAAAAAAAACAGAAGCAGGAAAGGCAAGAGGGTACAGTGCAGAACAGTTCCTATTCCAGCTAAAAAACAAAAGCTGTCAATTTCTGCTGTGCTGCTGAGTCACGCAATCATCAGCCCTCCAGCCAATCAGCTCTGACTGCAGTGGTTCATCCTAGTGTGGGAATCAAGACTCATTCCATTCTTGCCCAGATGGGCTGTTTTCATATTGTTTATTAGAGATGGGAAGCTCAGGCCCAGACAGTACAAATCTTGCCTGGGCAGTTGGTTGTGGTGGGGAAGTGATGGCTCAGCAGTAGGGGCACCATGCTATTAAATGACAGGGTTGTGGGTTCAATACCTGGGCTCCGACCCTTAAGCAAGGCCTTTAACCCTTCCCGATGCCCACCACTCAAGACATGTGTGTGTTCACTGGATAGATGAGTTCAAGGCAGCTGCCAAATTCCATCTGTTTTGTATATAAATGGTAAAGATGGTTGTCTTGTCTTGAAACAGAGCTGCCCAGACAGGTGGAATGAAATCCTGGGGCAGATTTTTACTTTCTGGACTTGGATCTTCCATCCCAGAGAATTGGAATTAAATTCTGGGGCAGATTTTTACTTTTTGGACTTTCTAGGATTTTCCATCTCTATTGTTCATATACAGCTGAGCTGCAGAGGCAGTTAAACCAAAATCCTGGGGCAGATTTTTACTTTCTGGACTGGAATTTTCTAAGCTTAATAAACAATATAAAAACAGCTGCAGCAGATCAGCCCTGTCAGTCTGTCCTAGATTTCTTGTTACTTTATGTGAATTTTCAATTTCAGGCAGTTGGAACAAAATGGGGTGGATCTTTACTGATTTTTCTGTCAAATATATTCAAAAGTTTGGACTGAGACTGAATGTATGGGTCAGTGCAACTTATCTGAATGCCATATGGTAATGTGGTACACTTATATTATTATTGATACAATGATGGCATTTAGCCAATGCTCTTGTCCAGTCACACATGTAGGAGAATCTACACTTAAGAGGCTTACCCAGCCAGGAATCGTACCCTAGTCTGCCATGTCACTCCACTGCTGCGTTCTCTCTTCACTGGCTTCCTGTAGCTGCTGCCCAGCTCATCAGATTCAAACTCCTGACTCTGGGTCTCTGACTCTACAAAGCCAAGCCTGGACCAGCCAGTCCCTCCGTACTTGATGGCGATGGTCAAAAGCCGATTCGCACAAAGAGCCCTTCCAGCTTCAAGTACAGCTCGGCTCGACCCGCCATCCTTTAAGATCCACGGAAGACGTCAGTCCTGCACCGAAGTGGTGGAACGAACTTCCCCTGGGTGTCCGAGCAGCAGAGTCCAACACTCGCTGTCTTCAAACCCAGACTGAAGACCCTCCTCTTCTGAGAGTACTTGGGCGAATAGCAGGGTGGTCTCCTTACTGACTTGTGTTTAGTAGAGTCTAAACTTAGAGGATCTTTAAAGTTTTAGTCTAATTAAACTAGCTGAGGTTTTTCTTGGGTAAATAGTGAAGCACTTTTGTGAGTTGCTCTGGAGAAGAGCGTCTGCTAAATGCCTTAAATGTAAATGTAAAGGGGATGTCGTTACTCACTCCTAATAGTACTGAAGACGTCCCCTTGAAAGTACTTGAAGGTACCCCCTTGTAAAACTTTGGTACCTGTTCGGAATCTAGAGCTATTTTAATTCCCAAATTTCCTCCTCAAAAAAAGTTTATATTTGGTTTTGTTAATTAAATTTAACGAACTCCCTCTCAATTAATAAGCATAAACATGCACAAACTTTAATCATTCATTTTAACAGCATAGCAAGAGATGACTTTATGGATCTATAATCAGTATTTCTATAAACAACCTTCTTAATTCTACACAATTCTGCAGCAACATATATTTACATCTTTAAAATACACAATATGTCCAAATGTATGTGGACATGCATTCAGCTACTTAGAATAGGACTAGTGGAGGGCTATATATGGCTAGTAGAGGGGTATAAAGCCCCCAAGCATTAATGAGCTGTGGAGCAGTGGGAGAACTGTGTTCTCTGGAGTGATGGATGGTGGTGGAGCTCCATCCAGGACTTTTGGGAGTTGGGAAGTTGGAGAACATGAGGTGGATGTAAGGGAACTCCAATTCCCACAACCCCTAGGGGTAATCAGTGCCAACCAGACACACCTGGTGGTCACAGCATTTAAGGCCATAACAAATAGAGATTCTCTGTCACACCTTTGTAGAGGGCTGACCGGTACGGTGCACAGAAGTGAAGGAAAGAGAAAATAAAGGAGTTCAAAGGGAGTAAAGTAAAGTAAAGTAAAGTAAAGTAAAGTAAAGTAAAGGAAGGGAAAGAAACAAACAAAGAAAAATGCTGAAGAGATCAAAGAAAGCTTTGATCTTTTGTTTCATTGTTTAGAGAGCTGCTTCAGTTCGTTCCCTCTCCTGAGTGAGAGAGATGCGTTTATTTAATTTCCTTAGCTAGCTAGCTGTCCTTGGCATCTCTTTTGTTTGATTTGAGTTCCAGCCATTACCTGTGTTTTGCTGATTAGTGCAGTGGTAAGGTGATTGACCTCCACTGCCACAGTTGTTGGTTCAAAAATACGGCTGGTAGCAACTTGCCACTTTCCACAAAAACACCTTACATCACTTCAGACCCGTCCTTACAGGTTTTCCTCTCTGCACTTGGGTCCGCTCCCTGACCACCCCATAACAGTGGGGTGCTACTCCTTCAATGTCCTCATCTCACTAACCCATGCTGTTGTTGCTAAATGCAATCAAATCCCCCAAACTCCTAGAAAGTCTTCTTCCCTGGACAGTAGAGACAGTTACTCCAACAAAAGCAGTATCAGCTCTTTTTAATACCCTTGATATTAGAAGAAACTATGGATAAGCAGATGTTCCAATACTTTTGTCTATGTAGTTTATAGGAGAGGTAATTGTAGAGGTGAGATGACTGCTCTGCAATTGGCAGCAAAGCCTCACTTCTTTTTAGTGAGGGTTGGAGTTTCTGCTATACAGCTGTATTACAGGAGAAATTGTGTTTGGAAAATCAGAGCATCTCAGATGTAGAATCCGTGTAATGAAACGGTCCATGAACTCCACAGCCTGATGAAATGAAAATAATGACTCGGGTAAAAGGGAGAATCGGAATCTGAGTATGAACATCAAGTTCAGTTCTCTGAAGTGTTATTTAAGAAGTGTTTTGGGTGAGGATATCATGTCTGGCTGAAGGACCTATTTGTCTGAGCAGGGTTTATATATATATATATATACACAGTGGGGGGAAAAAGTATTTAGTCAGTCACCAATTGTGCAAGTTCTCCCACTTAAAAAGATGAGAGATGCCTGTAACTGACATCATAGGTAGACCTCAACTATGAGAGAGAAAAAAAATCACATTGATTGTTAAATAATTTATTTGCAAATAATGGTGGAAAATAAGTATTTGGTCACCTACAAACAAGCCAGATGTCTGGCTGTCACAGACCTGTAACTTCTTCTTTAAGAGGCTTCTCTGTCCTCCACTCATTACCTGTATTAATGGCACCTGTTTGAACTGGTTAACAGTATAAAAGACACCTGCCCACAACCTCAAACAGTCACACTCCAAACTCCACTATGGTGAAGACCAAAGAGCTGTGGAAGGACACCAGAAACAAAACTGTAGACCTGAATCAGGCTGGGAAGACTGAATCTGCAATAGGCAGCAGCTTGGTGTGAAGAAATCTACTGTGGGAGCAATAATCAGAAAATGGGAGACCTACAAGACCACTGCTAATCTCCCTCCATCAGGGGCTCCACACAAGATCTCAGCCCGTGGGGTCAAAATGATCACAAGAACGGTGAGCAAAAATCCCAGAACCACACGAGGGGACTAGGGAATGACCTGCAGAAAGCTGGGACCAACGTTACAAAGGCTACCGTCAGTAACACACTACACCGCCAAGGACTCGGATCTTGCAGTGCCAGACGTGTTCCCCTGCTTAAGCCAGTACATATCCGGGCGCATCTGAAGTTTGCTAGAGAGCATTTGGATGTTCTGGAAGAGTACTGGGAGAATGTCTAATGGTCAGATAAAACCAAAGTAGAACTGTTTGGTACAAACACAACTCGCTGTGTTTGGAGGAGAGTGAATGCTGAGTTCCACCATACACCATACCAACTGTGAAGCATGGGGGCGGCAACATCATGCTTTGGGGCTGTTTCTCTGCAAAGGGACTAGGACGACTGGTCCGTGTACATGAAAGAATGAATGGGGCCATGTATTGTGAGATTTTGAGTGCAAACCTCCTTCCATCAGCAAGGGCATTGAAGATGAAACGTGGCTGGGTCTTTCAGCATGACAATGATCCCAAGCACACTGCCAGGGCAAAAAAGGAGTGGCTTCGTAAGAAGCATTTCAAGGTCCTGGAGTGGCCTAGCCAGTCTCCAGATCTCAACCCCATAGAAAACCTTTGGAGGGAGTTGAAAGTCTGTGTTGCCCGCCGACAGCCCCAAAACATCACTGCTCTAGAGGAGATCTGCATGGAGGAATGGGCCAACACACCAGCATCGGTGTGTGCCAACCTTGTGGAGACTTACAGAAAATTTTTGACCTCTCTCATTGCCAACAAAGGATATATAACAAAGTATTGAGATGAACTTTTGTTATTGACCAAATACTTTCCACCATTGTTTGCCAATAAATTCTTAAAAATCAGACAATGTGACAAAGTGGGAGAACTTGCACAATTGGTGACTGACTAAATACCTTTTTTTTCCCCACTGTGTGTGTGTGTGTGTGTGTGTGTGTGTGTGTGTGTGTGTATGTATGTATGTATGTATATATATAACAAATAATAAAACAAAATATATATCTTATTTTTTATTATTTTAAATATATTAAAATAATAAAACAACAATTATCATTATTATATAAACATTATTATTATTAATAATAATCTTTTTGTTTTATTACTTTTTGATAAAACAATAAATATTTATAATAATAACATATTTTGTTTTATTACTTTTAACGTATATACTTTTTTTTGTATGGAAAACTACACTACTGAAGGAAAGCTACTTCAATGATTAACAATATGCAGTTTATACCTCCAACCAATCAATAAATCAGTGCTTCCATTTATATAAACCCCATTTAAAGGAAACCAGTTTCCAGAAATCAGAAAAACAAACTCTAAAATTCAACAAATACTTAAAATATTGGCTGAAATGTCTAAAACAATAATAATAATAATAATAATAATAATAATAATAATAATAATTCTCCAGTGTATATTAAATTCTTCATTATATAAGTTGTTGTGTATAAAATTAATTGTGTATAAAAGTCCTGTAGGTTGTGAGGTGGGCAGGACTTCCATGAGCATCAGTGAGCTTTGTGCACCCATGACCCTGTCGCCAGTTTACCGGTTGTCCTTCCTTGGAGCACTTTTGGTAGGTACTGACCACTGCATCCTGGGAAACACCCCACAAGACCTGATGCCTGATGTTCTGGAGATGTTCTGACTCAGTCTGACTCGTCTAGAACATCACACAGTTCGGTTCTTGTTGAAGTGTCTTAGGTTCTTACGCTTGATAATTTTTTCTTCTTCTACACCTTCATCACCTTCAAGAGCTGACTGTTCACCTGCTGTCTAATAGATCCACCCCTGGACAGGAGCCACTGGAACCACTCTTGGCAGTGGCAGAGTGTTGGACCGGATGCTGCGATACCTTCTTCCCGATGGCAGGAGGGAGAATCGTTTGTGAGGTGGGTGGGGGTCCTCCACGATGCTTACTTCTTGAACGTAATAGACATTCCAATGATTCTACAGCCACTCCAGAACACTGCAAAGTGCAACAGGAGGGCTTCTTACTGTGCTATTCACAAGCAGTAAAAGAATAAAGTGTTGAAGGTGTTGCTCTTTATGAAATTGATTGGCTGTCAGCTGTATTTACAGGCCGCTGTATGAATTCTGAAAGCGAACACAGCTCCTGCCGAGACCGCAGCTCTGAACCATTCAGGGAAAATCAATGAGAGGTGTAAAATGCAGCGAAAGAGGAAATATGACATAACCAGATCAGCTCATTCATGCTGAAGGTCACAGTCAAACTCTGCATCCTGTCAGATGGCAGAGCACTGGGAACGAGGTCAGTGTATCAACCTACGCCCTCACACACAAACAGTGGCCTTGGAACTGCTGCCTCGGATTTGGATTTGCCATTCTTGGACCCTTGTCCAGCCTCATACATAAGGCCTACACATGAGTCACTTCCCCTCAGCACTGCCAGAAATCACCACTATGGGTTCCCCTTACTGGTGGGCTTGCGTCAGTAGCCGTAGCACCTCCACGTTACATAAGACAAGCTTTAAAAAAATGTATTTACCCCACAGAACATTATACCAATCAGCCATAACATTATAACCACCTGACTAACCACCAACACTAACCTCTTCTGACCATTCGAGTCATGGGCTCCACAAGACCTCTGAAGGCGTTTTGACATTGGAAGCAGGTCCCCCACATCAATGAGCCTCGAGTGCTGATGACCCTCTCGTCAGTTCACCGGTTGCCCTTCCTTGGCCCAATTCACCTAGCCATCACAGTTTGGTTCTTGTCAAAGTGTCTCAGATTCAGGAACCTTCAGGAACTGACTGTTTCTTTACCTGCTGCCTGATAGATCCACTCCTGGACCGGATCCACTGTAACCAGACCATCTGTCTGTGGTTTTAATGTTATGGCTAATCAGTACAGTAGTCAATACATATTTTTTGAGATGTTTGTCAACAACAATGATGATGATGATAAACAGCAGTGAAAACCCAAGTTGGTATTGATCATTTATATTCCAACCCGCTGACGGCCGGCTGCGTCCAAATACTTTATTGAAATGTCCTTTCTTGGATCCTGGTAGTCTGGTAGCTATGTAGATCCAACAGCTGCAACTGTTTATCTGCAGAGGTCATACGTTCCCATCCCATCAACATCCCAGGCCTGTCTGTGGCTCATCCCCCTTCTATAGGTTAGAGCTCCCCCCTATCACATGTCGGGAGGCCTTCTATTCTCAGACTCTTGGCCACTGGAGAACCTTTGATGAAACTTGAAAGTTGAGCTAACTCAAAAGTAACTGCATCATATTAAGTCGAGCATCTTTTTACAGTGCAAAATGACTGAATCCCTTCTTTTCACTGATGTCAGGTCTACTGAGAGCACCAGCAGGGTGCATTATGAACCATTTCTAACTGCTCGGATCCAACCAAATGCCTCCAAACCCCCTGGATGCCGCTTCACCTTGCAGTAGGACAAAGGCCGTGATTATAAAGAGCCATCTGTGCTTGTTGCCCTGTTGCTTGGTAGTATTTCCTCCTAAAGGGTCCAGATTTTCTCATTAAGCAGCACTGCAGCTCAAAGAAAGCTTCCATTACTGCGCTATATCCAATTACCGAGTAAACATACCAAGCAGGTGACTAAACAGACTTACCAGATCCTCATAATCTGGACTTATTGAACTATTAGAGGAGCCTAGCGTGCCTCACTGTGAATGCTTGACCAATTGAATTCTTGGAAGTTGACGGTGAAGCATCTATTTATAAGAGGTCATGAAATAACTGATCCAAATTTATATTCAGATTCAATTTACCTTCTCAAGGGACTGATCTTTAGACATTTGCCTTAATTAAATGGCAAAAACAGGACTGTAGAAATCCATAAATATCATCAAATCATACTAAAAGAGCTCTCGTACTACTAACAACAGTCATGCCTGCCCCTGTTGTCATGTCTGCCTTCGTTTGGTTTTGGCATGTGCTCCCTGCTCTAGCCACGCCTGTCCATTAGTGTTCCACCTGTGTCTACTTTGTAGCCACGCCCCCTTGTTAGTCCCAGGTGTTCCTTGTGAGTCTCTTGATATTGTCTGTATAAGTACCCCTTTGTTTCAGTCGTTCCCCCTGGCATGTATGAGAGAAGATGGTCCTGTTGCTTTCACGGCCATGGCAGCGCATGGTTTGTAGCTTTGGCCTGTTTATGGGATTTTTGTGTTTATTTAGTAAGTGTTGCTTGTTTGGTTTCTGTTTGTTCTATTTTCTTGTATGTGATTTAATTATCCTGTATATGTCTGCCTCTGTCTTGTGATAACCATGACAACAACCACAAAAATGTGGTATAGATTGATGGTTACTTTTTTTTTTTTTTTTTTTTTTTTTTTTTTTTCCTTCTCCCCCAATTGTGTGGCCAAAAGGTTGCCAAGGCCACGCCACACCTACAGTACCAGTAAGGATCTGTTGGACTAGTTTCCAATTATGATGGTTTCATTCTTTTAAATCTTGCACTACAGCTACAAGGCTAACTTACTGAAGCCACAATTCATCTGTTAGCCTCCTGTAATCTGCATGCATAAATCATGCCTGGCCCAAAACACACCAAGGAGGCCATGTGTTTTATTTTATTTTATTATTTTTTTTTTTTTATTTATTTTTTTTTAGAAGCAGTAGTATCAGATGTTGGAATCTGCTTTAAACAAGTCCTGTAACTCTGGTGTGGTGCAACAGAACACCACTATCTGCCAGTGAGCTATTACCCCATGTGGGAGATGGAGGGTTCGATTCCCAGTCTGGGTGACTATGCTGTGCTACACCAAGTCCTTGAGCAAGACTCCTAACACTACATTGGCCCACATCTGTAATACAACTAACCTTGTAAGTCGCTCTGGATAAGAGTGTGAGCTAAATGCCATAAATGTAATGTAAATGTAACTTGCTGAGGTTTAACTTGGGGTGTGTGACTGCTTCATCATCCAGCTAGCACTAGGCTAATGACTATCTCTATGGCATCATGATTGTGGCATAAAAGATGACCTACAGTCACAATTTCATTAAACACAGTCCAGCACAGCCGTTACACACCAGTTTTTCTTGTGTTTGCAGGTAATGCTAGCTTCCACTAAGCTAGCCAGGCTGTGCTAATGCTGCGGTAGCGATGTTGGATGAGCCCAGTGCATTTCCTCTTCTGGAAATAATAGAAAGGTGGATCGCAAATATGGAGTCAATCAGCGGATCCCTACATCACTTCTTACCCAACAGTTCGGTGGCTCCAAGTAGGGTTGGCTTACAAAACCAGGCTCAGCTTTCCATGCTGAACCGTGTCAATGTGGAAAAGCCACCAGAATGGTTACCCTTCATGCTCCGAACCGTTTGGCCTTGCAGTGGAAAAGAGATACGTGTCTCTTCTCTATAGGAGCTAGACTGTGTCAGCTGTGTGGATTTGTGCATTTGCACATCTGTGTCTGCAAAGGATGACCCTTAAAGTAGCTGAATGCTTTCATTATAGGGAGCGTCCAGAAACATTTGGACATATGTATATTGTCCGACGTTTGGTCTTGCAGATGATCTGGGAAGGGAGCCCACTCACATTTTCTGTTATGGTCTGACCATAGACTGGGTCATAACAGCTACAAATTAGACCGTTGTAGATTTTCACAGCTTTATTCATTTACAGTCATAACTGCAGCTTCCAAGGGTGACAGTCACTGTTATGCTGAGCTGTTTATGGTGAAGGTTTGTGTTTTAGATATTATGGCTAAGACAAACCGCTTTTTCCCCATCAAATCTTTCTCTAAGCAGATCTGAAATCTCTGTAGTAATTGAATTTCTATTTAATCTGTGTTAGCAATGGGTTAACTTTAGATGGTATCCACAAACGTTTGGACATATAGTGTTAGTACCCTGAGCTTTTATGGAAGTATGAAGAAAGTGGGTAATCTTAGGGTCACTCTACACTGTTAAACGTATAAGGTCCTTGAGGAACTGTTGGAGGTTCTTCAGTTTGAAACTGTGGAGGAACCTCTTGAGGTGCTTTTGAGGAACCTTTTCCTTCTTCTAAAAACCTTCTAGAAAGTCTCCTTTTGCAAACCACCCTCTGCTGCATTCTCTCTTTACTGGCTTCCTGTAGCTGCTGCCCAGGTCGTCGGATTCAAACCCCTGACACTGGTCTACAAAACCAAAACTGGACCAGCCAGCCCCTCCGTATTTGATGACGATGGTCAAAAGCTGATCTGCACCAAGAGCCCTTTCAGCTTCAAGTACGGCTCGGCTCGACCCGCCATTCTTTTAAGATCCAAGACGAGCTTCCAGACTTTTTTTCTGTCCTGCACCGAAGTGGTGGAACGAGCTTCCCCTGGGTGTCCGAACAGTCCGAACAGAGTCCAACACTCGCTGTCTTCAAACCCAGACTGAAGACCCTCCTCTTCTGAGAGACTGGTGAAGAGAAGAGTACTATGGTCTCCATATTGACTTGTGTTTAGTAGAGTCTAAGATTAGAGGAGCTTTTGAATTTTTAGTTTATTTAAATTAGCTGAGGTTGGAGCTCTGGATATGAGCATCTGCTGAATGCCATATGAAATAAATGATAGTTTCTCAAAGCACCTTAAGAGGTCCTTCACAGATCTCCAAAAGTCATCGCTGCTGACAAACAGTGGCAACACAAGGGTTAGTGTGTTTGATCTGGGCTTCGTTAGATGTAAATATCAAGGCTGACTCTTAAGTCTGGTAGTATCCTTGTGTAAGGATGTCTAGCCTATGTACACCAGCTAAGGATATTCTCTGAGCACTTCTGTGAAACACACTAAAGAGGTGAGGGCTTCTGCCACATCTCTCTCTCTCAGAAATGTGTAGCTCTGATGACCAGGTCTGAGGTCAGTGCTGCAGGGGCAGTGTTCAGACCCTGAGCTTTAACAGTGTGAACCTGCTGAGTTGGAGAGAAATGTGTCTGAGCGAAGTGACTAAGCTCATGAATCCCAATCAAGCTGACATGCTTCATTTATAGCGTGCCTGACCCCTGGATGTACCCAATTAGGCAGTCAACGACCTTGACAGATGTTTTTTTTTTTTTTTTTTATGAAAATAAGAAATATCCTGACCATTCAAATGGAAAGTAGCTCCAGTAATAAATAATTCACACATAAAATTATGCTCTGGAGGATACTTTCTAGGATTTATAGTACCTGACCTGGTCAAATAGGATTGGCACATGCCACAATGTTTGTGTGTGGATTTCTAGCAGTATCAGAATGGTGTACTTTACAAATAACATATTTAAAACTACACTACTTGGGCAAATTTGTCACTTTTTGCTTTAAGGTCGTATGAAACATGGATATTTAGGACTGTTTGAAAGTAATCACACACAAATGTGGTGATATGAGAAATTGTATATTTCAGAAAAGATGGTAAAGTCTCCACTAATGTAGAAAAGACCTTTCATAAATACTGCATGGGTATTGCTCCATTAAGTAAATCACTATGTACTGCCACTAACTGGTGTGTAGTATAGTTTTGTGTGCTAACCTCCATATAATCCAGTGGCAAAGCAATGTAATTAATGTTAAATTACAAGCAATTTGTGTTAATGTAATAAATGCAGCTTCTAAAGGTAAAATATATACAACTCCGAGACTCTGTAGAGTAGTAAACTCTACTTGGGTGCAGTTCCTTTAAGTACAGTTTAGAAGTGTAGAAATCTGACCGTTTGTTGTTTTGCTAGTCTTGAACTGGGTATATTAGATGGAGATGTTCCTATACCCTTGAAGCATTACCCTAAAAATGCTTATTTAAGGAATCTTTAATAAATGTGATTCTGTTTAGAACCTGGTCAAAGGGTTGTTCTCCAAACATGTATAAAGTACTAGAGCCCCAGACTTGAGTAAAAGTACAGGAGCGCGATCAAAAAAATGACCTGAGTTAGAAGCAGAAGTGTCTTTAAGCTCCAGACTTAAGTAGAAGTACTGAAGTACTCAACATTTCTGTACTTAAGTACTGCAAGTAGTTTAGTATTCTAAAAAGTACTGCTTAAGTACTGAAAGTAAAAGTACAAGTTCTGTAGTTCTCCCAGAAAGCAGTCAAAAGTTTGGGTATCAGTGTTTATATTAGTTCAGATGCTCAGACTTAAGGCCTGTCTCAGTTCCTCTGGCTGTAGTAGAAGGACAGGACTGTAGAAGACAGAGTTCATGAACACGAGTCTTCAGTTCACTCTCTAAACAAACTCGCCCAAAAGAGAGAGAGAGAGAGAGCTGAGCAGACCTGACTCAACCCACCACACACAAGAGTTTCACCTGTAAAACCAGTGAGGAGCAGCTCAAACCCCTGAGCTTCACGCTCTGTAAACTCAACTACAGCTGAAAGATCTCAGGCCGTTCGGACACATATGAGTATTTGCAGGAGGTGAACATGGAGCTGGTTCTTCTTCTTCCATCTGGAGATAAACTAACAGAGCTGTAGCGTTAGGGTCCTCACTGCAGCAGTGGAGCTCACAGCTCGATCGCCTGTTCTGCTCAATGTTGAGGCGGCTTCATTGAACCCGGTGACGGCACCATTTAGTGCTCTGGAGGTGATACTGTGGGTTTGAAATGGTTCGTTTCGTTTTTATAATTAAAGCGAGTAACGATGAAGCACATAAAGAAACAATGTAACGTAGTAAAAGTATTAAACTCATCCAGAACATGCAGTGAAGTTAAAGTGGAGGTAGGAGAAAACATAATCCTCCAGTTGATAGATACAGTACTTTAGTACTTAAGTACAGTAGTGAAGTAGTTCCATTCTTTTACTATACATCTCTGTTCTTTATGATAAGAGAGGAAAGTGGGGGGAAATGTATCTATATAGAAACAAAAAAAAGTAATTCTATATAATATAATTATATAGAATAATTATATTATATAGTATAATAATATAATACTATTTAGAACTTATATTAAGTGTTTATAGGAGAAAAAATTAACAGACAATACTGGCTATAAAGGAATGACCAGTAGACCTATAAACTTGAACAGTATGTTATGTAAATAAGCAGTAACCCAATTAGCTGTTTGCATTGTATTCTGTTCAGCTACTAAATAATAAGCTTTGGGATGTTTTTGACCTGAGAATTTATGTGGTTGATGAACAAACAGCACATCCAGTTGTGTCTTTGGGCATCAATCCCATTAATATTTATTCCAGAACAAAACTTGTCTTGTTTTTATTATATATTATCTATCCCACACACACTCTTTTTTCCCCTAGAACTACAAAGGTAAAATAGCAGAAAGACAGGCCCTGAGATTTCATATACAGAGCCTGACAAGCTGCTTCAGGTCTGCCGGCACTGTAATGATTAAACGCAGTCCCCATCAAACCTTAAGTGGATATGCATTTAAATTTGTTTTGGTGACAGAGGAGCCATTATGCAGTTTGACAAACCTGATTTGCTCTGCCAGAGGGAGATTTATGTTCTGCTGAAAGGACAGAGCACACCAGGAGAGTTGGGTGGCTCTAATGTTTCTCAAACAACAGCTGCAGGCCTGCACTTCCAACCAGAAGAAAGCACTGGAGGGAACAGATGCCCTGAGCTGGGGGATATTCACTCAGGAGTGGCCAATTCGTTAGCTGCCCCTTCCTTCCCATGACACAAACTGCATTCAGATAGTGCTATATACCTACAGCAGGCAAGCGTCTGCCTACAGAATAATACGAATTTGAATAAACAAAGGGCCGTTGGGTAACTTGATGGGGACATCAGCAAGCTGTCCTTTTTTTTTTTTTTTGATAATAAATATGCTAATTTTCCTGCTTTGTGCCATCGCCTTACCTAAAATGTCATTGGTGATGAATTCTTCATCATTGTCCCATCAATTATCCATCCATTCATCATCATCTTTTCTGCTTATTGCTAAAGAGGGTTATGGTGGGTCCAGAGCCTACCAGGATTCATTGGGCATAAGGCAGGACTATCCTGTGGACAGGATACCAGGCACTGGTTCATCACAGTGTCCTCTGTGATCCATTCAGAGTCTTTATGTTTGTCCCATCCACCCTTAAAGCAACACTTCTTTCTGGTTAGGGTGACGGTGGGTCCGGAGCCTACCCAGAACTCCTTCAAAAGAGTAGCTGGTACACATTGGCTAGGTCAGAAATGGTTCCTTGTGGAATACCATAAAAAAAGTCCCTTTGCAGAGAAACAGCCCCAAAGCATGATGTTGCCGCCCCCATGCTTCACAGTTGGTATTGTGTTCTTTGGATGCAACTCAGCATTCACTCTCCTCCAAACACAGCGAGTTGTTTTTCTACCAAACAGTTCTACTTTGGTTTCATCTGACCATAAGACATTCTCCCAAAACTCTTCCAGAACATCCAAATGCTCTCTAGCAAACTTCAGATGCGCCCGGATATGTACTGGCTTAAGCAGGGGAACACGTCTGGCACTGCAAGATCTGAGTCCCAGGTGGCGTAGTGTGTTACTGACGGTAGCCTTTGTAACGTTGGTCCCAGCTTTCTGCTGGTCATTCACTAGGTCACCCCGTGTGGTTCTGGGATTTTTTCTCACCGTTCTTGTGATCATTTTGACCCCACGGGCTGAGATCTTGCGTGGAGCCCCTGATGGAGGGAGATTAGCAGTGGTCTTGTAGGTCTCCCATTTTCTGATTATTGCTCCCACAGTAGATTTCTTCACACCAAGCTGCTTGCCTATTGCAGATTCAGTCTTCCCAGCCTGGTGCAGGTCTACAGTTTTGTTTCTGGTGTCCTTCAACAGCTCTTTGGTCTTCACCATAGTGGAGTTTGGAGTGTGACTGTTTGAGGTTGTGGGCAGGTGTCTTTTATATTGTTAACGAGTTCAAACAGGTGCCATTAATACAGGTAATGAGTGGAGGACAGAGAAACCTCTTAAAGAAGAAGTTACAGGTCTGTGACAGCCAGAAATCTTGCTTGTTTGTAGGTGACCTAATACTTATTTTCCACCATTATTTGCAAATAAATTCTATAAAAATCAGACAATGTGATTTTCAGAATTCTTTTCTCATTTTGTCTCTCATAGTTGAGTCTACCTATGATGTCAATTACAATTTTTTAAGTGGGAGAACTTGCACAATTGGTGACTGACTAAATACTTTTTTTCCGCACTGTATGTTAACCATGCCGGTCGAGGCTATTTGTCTTCACACTGTTTCCCTTTACAATCCAATTTCAAGCAAGGAGACCTGACCTCAGCTTACCTAAGATTACAATGGCATCCTAATCATTGGCACCATGCTGCCTAATGCAATATAATCATATAATAATCATATTTTCATAACATGAATCACTATAATGCTCTATAAATCTGCTCCCTTAGTGTTAATAAGCTTCTTATTAAGCTTGTGCTCATATTTCGCCCATCAGCTTTCTTATGAGTGAGCAGTATAGCCCCGTTTCTTCCAATTGCGAAGTTTTGAAGCTATTAGATGGACGAAGAGTGGACACAAAGTTGTGACTCAGAGTCAGAGCATTAGCAGTAGAGGTGGCCAAAACCCCACCCATATCTCTTAGGGCATTTAAGAAATATGGGCGGAAGAATTTCATGAAAATCGTGGATTGTTTGCACAGTTTCAATGACACTTTTCTGCGCACAATTTTGCAAAATAGTAGAACCTACGTTCATCCGATTTTTGCTATTCCTGGTTTTCTTGAACAAGAACACCCAAGCAGTGAAGAACGGCGCTTTCTGGGGTCATGACGATCCTCTTTTATTGTCATATGAGTTGCGGTAATTTTTGATTTGGTGTGCCACACATACTGATATATTTATTTTGTGTATTTGTTAGATCAGAATAAAAGCAGGCAAAGCATCCAGACTCTCAGAAGATGGTTAAAAGACTGAAATAGTCACTTTTTATTTATTTATTTATTTTTTTGCTTCAGCATTAAAATGCTAATTTGACTGCACTAAGACCGTCCAGTAAAGTGACTTTTTGTCCAGAGGGGAAAATGAAACGAAAGACATGAGGAGAGACTCATTTCAAACCAACACAAAGACCTGCTAAATCTGACGCTGCAGCCGTGCAGTGAAAAGGCTTGTGAGATAAACCTCCTATTGGTCTTTCGTGGCCACCTCCGCAACACATTGTTGCAGGAGAAAATCTCCGTCTCTGTGTAATCCTCGGGATTTTTACATCCTAATTACGGACAAAAGGAGGCAGACGGAACGAGAGAATGATGTAGCGCTTGTTGGAGTCGCTGGTGCAAGCTTTCACCGGACGCTTTTTACACAGCGGTGACACCGTAGAGTGAAGTTAGGCGCCTCCAGGGCCTTCAGCTGCTTACAGAGCATGAACTTAATGACCCAATGTGCTGTTTGTGCATTTATGAGGCAGAAAACTCATAACCCTGGCATGGACTGAACGTGGCATTTTGCCACAACTATATATATATATATATATATATATATATATATATATAAATAAATTCACCTTTTTTTAGACTCTCTCTGGCTGAAACTAGCACAGCTGTTGTTCTCTACTGAAATAACATCACAAAAATCAGGACCTTTTCACAGTTTTTTAAGGTTTCACATGAGGAAAGTTTCATCCAGGATGGAGACTCTAGAGGTCTTAGAAGAACTCCAGTAGGTTTAATGATGTTTTAATTCAATTAGGTTGAATACCTTTAAAAAACAAAATAATACATAATACAAAGGAAAAAAGAATGCATTTAAAATAAATAAATAAATAAATACAATTAATAAATACAAAATATATTGATTAAAAAAAAGTTTACTAAGCAAATTTAAGCCCATAATTTCGCAGTTGGAACAGCAGCATGGTGTGTAATGCATTTTGGGATATTTGGTTGGGCAAAGTCCACACACTTCTCGTCACTTTTCTGCAAAATAGTAGAACCAATGTCCATCTGAATTATTATTATTTATTTTTTAAATTATTATTATTTTTGTTTTGCTTTTATTTATTATTTTATTTTCTTGAATATGAACACCCAAGCAGTGACGGACAGCGCTTTCTGGGGTCATGGCTTTCCACCATGCAGGAACGTCTATCGCACGTCTATCCCATCATCATTCCAGAGAACACAGTTCTTCCACTGCTCCACAGCTCCTCAATGCTTGGGGGCTTTACACCTCTCTACTAGCCCACGCCTGGCATTAGGCAGCATGGAGCCAATAGGTTCATGATTGTTTATCTGCTCCAGAGAGTCCTATTCTATTGGCAGCACTTCTAGATTAGACAAACTGTGTGTGTGTGTGTGTGCAACTTAGGATAGATGCATGCATTCATTTATCCACAACCCTTTGCACTTCTAGTGTACCTTTCTGCAGATGTTGGCTCCATCCCTCCAGCCATCTGTTCTGGGAGGAGAGTTGTTGAAGACTGACATTAAAAAGAACGTCTCATATTTTTAGAACTTTTCCCAGAACCAGACTTTCAGGCCAAGACCCATTTCAGAGTGTACTTTTACTGCAGAACTGCACACTTATGTAGCACTTCTGTAGCTCTCATTAGCCAATGGTAGCTAGTGAAGCTGTGAATAGGGCACAGGTCCTTTAGTTGCAGTGCATTAAAAGTAAGAGTGCTGAAGACTTGCTGTGTGCCCCTGAATCACATTTACAGTAATCTCTGCTGTACACTGCTGATGTGGTGGTGGTGGTGGTGGGGCCGTGAGGCAGACAGAGAGAGAGAGATCTCGAGAGCGTGAAGCAGAGGCAGAGAGAGAGATCTTGAGAGAGCATGAGGGCACGAGAGAGCGAGTCAGAGAGGGCATGAGGCAGTGGCAGGGAGAGCGCGCTCGAAAGAGTGTGAGGCAGAGGTAGAGAGAGCACGCCCAAAAGAGCATGAGGGCATGAGAGAGCGAGTCAGAGAGAGCAGGAGCGTGAGGGAGCGCGAGAGAGCGAGTCAGAGAGAGCAGGAGTGTGAGGGAGCGCGAGAGAGCGAGTCAGAGAGAGCGTGAGGGAGCGCGAGAGACCGAGTCAGAGAGAGCAGGAGGCAGGGGCAGGGAGAGCGCGCCCGAGAGAGTGTGAGGCAGAGGTAGAGAGAGCACGCCCAAAAGGGAGAGAGCGAGAGCGTGAGAGAGCGCGAGAGGGCGAGTTGGAGAAAAAGAGCGAACGCGAGAGCCAGAAAAAGTATACTTTCCTTGAAGAACTTTGAGGGTCTTCCATTTGAAACTGTGATGAAACCTGATAGGACCCTATCCTACACCCTGCACAAGGCGTGTCCCAATACTCATTGCTATCTTCCACCCCACCAACAGTCCATCTTCACTCCTTCCACCTCCGTCGTTTAATCAGCAGCGCTGCTTGTGAATATCTCTACGCTGATGGGTGCGGTGGTCTCGAAATGAGGGGTGTTCAGGTCAGTTTCTTCGTCAGACGTTCGTTGCTATCTTGGCAGTGAATTGTCAACACAGGCGCGTGCAGCCCTCCCCCCCACGCTTTACACCACTTAAAAATAGCAACCCGCCAAGGTCAGTCTGACCGCACCTGGCTCTTAAAGGGAGCGGCGGCGAAAGACACGCTGATTGGTTTATTGCTGCACTTTACGCCCAAAACAAACACACCCATGATCCATTAAGAGACTCAGTACATGACTTTTGTGAGTTTCAAGCCGAGCAAGGCGAACTTTTCCCGTCGTTACCATAGCGAAGACACACCGTCACGCCCCCTAAATCAAGCTGTATGGTTGGCGGCTTGCCACGAGATTTTTAAAAATGGGGCCCTTAAAGTGCGTTAAGAAATCTTCAAGAAATGTTTTTAAGAAAAAAAGGTTTCTTTGAAGGTTCCTCAAAGAACCTTAAGATGTTCCTACACAATTTCATATTATAGAACCTCCAAAAGTTCCTCAAAAGTCCCAAAATGTTTGCAAATTTCACATTTTCAAAATGTATCAAATCAGATTCATTTGTATAGCACTTTTTACAACTGGTCTCAGTGAGCAGCCGAAGACCACAGTGGCAAGGAAAAACTCCCTCAAAGCTCAAGAAAGAAACCCTGCGAGGAACCAAGACTCACTAGGTGGACCCGACCCTTCCTCCTCTGATCAGAACTATTTATAAATTATTAATAAAAGTCACAAAACCACCTAAAACTGTTGTACTGCTCAGATGTGCATATTATATATTCATAATCATAATATAAAAATCATGGTGTAGTAGAACTTGCTATAGTCATAGTGGTGATATCTTTTACACCGAGTCGGGGGTCTCAGTGTGAGCAGTTAGAGTTACAGGCCAGATGATGTTGGAGAAGTTGCTGCATGCTCTGTTTGTCTCTTCTCTGCTGGCTCTCGTCCGCTGAGCGATGTTTAAAACATGTTGGCAGATGCTGCCGCCGCAGACAAATCCCCAAAGTAAAAAAACAACAACAAAAAAACTTTGCAGAGGATAAAAAAATCAGGCTCTGAGCCAGAAAAGCTCTTCATTTCAACAGCAATTAGGCAGCGTACAGTATCTTCCCTTTCTTCATGTTTGAGGTTTCTCTCATTTCTCTCGATCCGGGGTCTCATGGGTTCCTTCTCCCAACGAGAACATCCATATTCATAATTCTGGCTTGCATAGGAGCACAACCATGTCTGCATTTCATCTTTATTGTACAATACAGATAATCAGACTTTCTCTTAGTGTATATAACCCTTCCAGAGTAATTGTCTGAAATCACGTAATGATGTAATTAATTTACGACAGTTACATCATTAATTTCTCGATTAATTGATTCACTTTTTTTAATTCCAGAAAGCCAATACACAACCACTTTTCCACAGGAGTTCTCTGCTTGTTCCAATTAATCCAGGTCATTTCCACATGGTTGGAAGTAGAGGATCCTTGAGGAACATTTTGGAGGTACTTTAAGGAGTGCTACCTTCTAGAAACCTTTTCTTAATAGACCTCAAGAGGTTCCTCTACAGCTTCAAATTGAAGAGCATCCAAAGGTTCCTCAAAGATCTTGTCATTTTAACAGTGGAGTCGGCCATCCAATGGAACTGGCTCTGCATTCAGAAGGTCGCTGGTTTGAGTCCCGTGGAGCATCACTGGACTCATGTGTTCATATCTTTTGGGGGCAGCCATGACTCGAAGGTTGGAGAAGTGGGCTCGGGACCAGAACATTGCTGGTTTAATTCCCTCCATATAATGAGCTGCAATCTTGTCTTATTATCCATAAGTAGGGGTGTGCGATATTTGACAAATTTATATCTCGATATTTTCTGGGAATCTGCCGATAACGATAATTAGACGATACTTTTCATTCTTCAAAATTTGACTGTAAAAGTCTCACATTGCGCTGGCTTGTTCTACTTATTAATTGACTTAATTAATTGATTAATTGTTTAATTGACTAATTTTTCACAGCAAATGGATCAAATCAAATCATATTTATTTGTATAGCACTTTTAACAACTGGTGTCACAAAGCAGCTTTACACAATCAGTAATTAGTAAAAGACCCCAAAAAATCAATAATATGAAAAAATCCAAGACCCCCAGTGAGCAGCCAACGGTGACAGTGGCAAGGAAAAACTCCCTCAGAGCTGGAGGAAGAAACCTTGAGAGGAACCAAGACTCACAAGGTGGACCCGACCCGTCCTCCTCTGATCAGAACTATTTATTAATTATTGATAAAAGTCACCAAACCACCTAAAACTGTTGTACTGCTCAGATGTGCAACATATTTTCTGTAGTAGAACTTAATACAACCTTGGCAGTGTCTGTTTTAAGCCATAGTACCTGACGCTGTTTCAATTCCCTTCATATAATTTACTGCACTTATATATTACTGAACTCATATTATTCATAAGTAGGGATGTAAAATATTGACAAAAAATTCTCAATATTTTCTGGGATTCTGGTGATATCAATAATTAGATGATGCATTTAGTACCATCAACCCACCCACATTAATTCTCACCCAATTGGATCTTCATCAGGTTTCAACCAATGAAAATTTGGTTGAGTTTGAACATTTTGTTACTTCCAATAAACATCTTTTGAGCCTTTATAAGACTTTTTCACCCTCTTCAGGGTCACAAACGATCATGACATCATTTTGTTATATTTATTGTACATATTTATTTATTGGAGCATTAATCCAGCACAAATCAATCCAAACAGTAAATAATAAATAAAGCACAAGTGCAAAAAAGAAAGACGGACATTTAACACTGTAAATGAGTCCAGCAGCACCATGGTTTGAGATGCATTCATATTTCCGGTTTTTGCATAACGACAAAACAGGGGAATAGTAGTCGAACCCTGTTCTCTTCAGTTCTTGATCATCTGTCCTGATTTGCTGATTTGAACTTCATGACTGTAACAGTTCAGGTTCGGCCTCAGGATAAAATAGATGGTTGATGCAAACATTCGGTAGACATTGTGAGTATAGACCACGCCCGTGGAGCTGGTTCGGGGGGCGGGGAGGGTGAACTTAGGGACTTTGGGCAGCTTAGAAGAGAGTAGCAGCTGAAGAGAGTAGAGAAAAAGGGAGGTGAAGGGGGGGGGGGAGTTGTGCGATGTTGTTGTATAGAGCAAGTTTTGTGTATGTATGTATGTATGTATGTATGTTTGTGTGTATATATATAGAGATACACACACACACACACACACACACACACATATATGTATATATATCAGGGCTGAGAGGGAGGAGCTTGGGCGTGGTCCATCTCCAAAAATGTAATTTTGTTATAGCTCCACTTTACACGTAATATTTCCGTCAAATGAATGATCCAACATTATTAATGTGGTCCAATAATGTGGTAATAATGAGGGTTGCACTATTACATTTTTGAAGGTAGGGCTTCAAGTAATGCTTAAAGAACTGTGCGTATAATATTTTACTACTTTTCTGATGTGTGTTAACGTCTTCTTGACCAGGAAATGTTGCAAAAGTGTCCATCATATTTTTTTTTTTTTTGGGGGGGGGGGCCCATCAAACACTGGATACAGTTTAAACTTTGTGTAGGTATACTTTCAGTAACTCACCCTGTTTATTAAACAGTTAGTCTCCCCCCCCCTCCAGGCAGCATGGCCCGGCCTTACTTTTCTGATTTAATGTGTATTTGATCAAGTATCAGTGTATCAGTGCTTTTGGTTTCTGCATAAAGATTTGAACCAAATTTCACATTACGTGCAAATATCAGGCGAGAGGGTCTAAATTAAAAACGGCTGTACTGCTGGGCAGCATGCTCTTGCCACAGGGTGTTCTTTTACTCTGCTTCGAACCCAGAACTCAAGCATAACCATGGTTTTACTGAAAACGTCTTTCCTGGAGAGTGGAGTTTTAGTATTTATGCACACTGAGAGCAAGAGAGCAATCACAGTTCAGGTCGTTTATGTTGTTGTTGTTGTTGTTGTTGTTGTTTTTGTTGTCACGCAAAAAGCTTGTATCTCAATTTTTTATTGACAATTTTCCTTTTTGACACAATTTAAATCTAGCAGCTGTTTTTTGCATTGCATAGAAATTTTACGATGACTGTATCAATAAAAATGTCCACTGAAAGTTCACAAGATTTTTTCCTTAAAGTTGTAAAGTTGATATTTTGGAGATACAAGGTTTTGATGTATAGTATTGTGATATATACAGTAATACCGCCAAAGCCTGCAAATTTAAATATCAGAGACTAAAAACTAAAACAAGACTATACTAAAATGTATTTTTCATTTTGTTTATTTATTTATTTAATTGTTTGTTTGTTTATTTATTGTCCAATATTTTAAATATTTATGGTATGCTAATTCAATAAAAAAATGTATTTTGATCACTTTGGTTAGAGATCTTGCTAAAGTTCATGTCTAAACTTTCATTTTTCTATTCCAGTGAGGAAGTTGGATAAAACTATTGGTTGGATATAAAAACAGGTTCAGTAAGTCAGTCTCTCAGTCAGTCTTATATGAACACCTCTACTCTTGCAGTGTAATGGTTGTAGTTTTGAATTTGAATGATAGTCACATTTTTATTAATTTGTATTTTACATAATTCAGATTTCTACTCAATAAGTCAAAACCTCAGTTTGAACAGGACTAGTTTTACATGGGGAGGTGGGTAATGACCGGTACCCATTACCAGTGTATCACAGTGATTTTTGTCCCGTCCAGATACAGACTTCTTTAAAATGAGCTGTAAAAAATAACCCCAGGTTATAATAATCCCATGTGAATTGCCATGTTGGTAAATACTCCACCACATCCTGCATAATGGGAGTTTTTCCACAGGTTTTCTTGAGGGCATGGTGACGTTTTAGTGCAACCTTTGGGACAAATGAAGCGGGTTATACAACTCCGTGGCAAATGTGGAAAACCTCAGATGTTGTGCAACACACTATTTAAAATCTTAATGATTTCCCAGTGGTCTTCTGAGTGGAGCCACACACTGAAAAATAAAAAAGCCCTTTGAGCTTCAAGCATGGCTGGAATTGACCTACCACGCTTTAAGATCCACGGAAGACAAGCATCCAGTTTCAGCACTGAAGTGGCGCAACAAGTTTCCCCATTTCTTCCAAGAGTACAATGGTCTCCATACTGACTTCTGTATGTAGTAGTATCTACGCTTGGAGAGATCTTTTGCATTCTAGCTGATATAAACTAGATAAGGGTTTAGAAACGCTCTAGAAAAACCGCGTTTAATGTAAATGTAAGTTCACAGCTCTAGACCGGCCCTACGGTCTAACTGCTGCTTTTTCCCCCTCAGCCTGGAGCAATCATGTGAAGGGGGGGGGGATTCCGACCTACTGCTTATGGAAACATCGAATAGAATATAGAGTTTTACTTTGAGCAACAAAGCAGTGAAGACATGTCGAGCTTGGTCTTGAACTCATGTGGTCTGATACACATGTAAAGGAATCAGAAACAAGCTGACATACTAGATGTTTTGAAGTCCATGGAATCACTGAAGCTTTTAAGTTCTGGGTTGAAACATAGTACAGCAGGACCCTGAAGAGAAACACAGGCTGGAATCTGGCTGGAATGCTCTGGCTGGGATTTTGCCAGTTTTATGGAGAGCTCTAATTTTGAGACGTCAATTATTTTTGTAGTTATTAAAATGTATAAACATCAATATGATGATATGTGTCGGATATTGGATCAGACTTAAATCTACTGATCTGGGATCTCTTTTGTCTTTTGGCATCTTAATGAAAGGGACTATATATATATACACACCACGAGATGGCGAGCTGAGGTCAGATCAGTTCTCTGAAATATGAGATACTCCTGAAAAAATGAAGAAACCACAATTTATTTTCTTAAATCTGCATCTCTACATTTCTGGCAGCCAGTTTAATCCAGATATTTCATAAAACAAAGCTGATTTACCTGCATTTGCAGACTAAAGGCGTAAAGTCACCCAACAGCAATGTAAAAAACTAGTGGAGAGCCGGCCAAGACATGAGAGCTGTGATTGGCCGGCGAGGTTATTTCACCATAGTTATTTCTGAATGCTCTTAAAGTTCAAATATTAGTACTGTGTTGTTTAAATTTCAATATGAACTTTGCCTCATAATTATTATAATCATGTATTTGCATTGTTTGAGCAGCTATTTTTGAGCAGTTGTCATTTTTGCAAATAAATAAATAAATAAATGCTCTAAATAGCAATTTGTTTTTTATTAGAATTTAGAGGAAATGTTGTCCATGGGTTATGAAATTCAACACAAATGTTAATTTCCTAAACACATTGTCTAGAAATAGTAAAACCAGAGAAGCTGAAGATGTAGGGTGGTCTCTTCATTTTTCCGGAGCTGTACATAAGAGGTTTAAAGCATAGTTGCATTTGGCGACGAAACCGGTATCACTTCAGTAACATTCACAGTCTGCTGACCAGAGAGGTAAACCATGACATTGCACAAGGATATTACATTTAGAACATAAATCTTTTGATTTGAGGCTCGGTTGAAAAAAAAAAAAGTCCCTAAGAAGGGTTTCACTACACTGCATCCTTCAATAATTAATCTCACATCCTTCCTCTCCCTGCACTTCTGATGCATAGCCATTAAAAAGAGGATAACAGACGGTCATTTTCAATCAATGATCCTTTATAACCATCATATCAGCTCCACTGACCAAATAGGATCAGTGTGTCGGTCCACAATTTCAGACTGTGTCCATCGGTTTATCTGTCATCAGCCTCCTTTCAGCCTGTTTGGCCTTCAACGGTCAGGACCCTACAGGACTGACCACCACAGAGCAAACTGTAGTATCTATCTATCTATATATATATATATATATATATATATATATATATTAGTAGAATTTGGGTGGTGGGTCAGTCATTCTCAGTGTTGTTAGTAGTGTGTGTGTGTGTAGCACTGGTGGGACGAGTAGTGGATCAGATGCAGCAGTGCTGCTGGAGTGCTTAAACACTGTGTCTGTCCACTAATTGTCCACTCTCTATTAGACACGCCTACCTAGTTGATCCAGCTTGTAGAAGGAGGTGGAAGCTCTGTATCTGTTGCTGCACAGCATGTTGTGTTGGTCATCCTCTAGTCCTTCATCAGTGCTCACAGAACGCCACCCACAGGATGCTGTTTGCTTGGCTGGATACTTCAGGTTGGTGGACTACTCCGAGGTGTTTAAGCACTCCAGCAGCACTGCTGCTTCCGCCAGCGCTACCCACGCTACTAACACACTCGTACCACCACCATGTCAGTCAGTGTCACTGTGCACAGTGCTGAGAATGACCCACCACCCAGATACTACAGTCTGCTCTGTGGTGGTCAGTCCTGTGGGGTCCTGAATAACTGGTTTATATTATTTACACCACTGAGCATGTTCTTATTGAATCCCAGTTTTTGAGCTACTGTTCTACAAAGGGTTCTCTGAGCGTAGCATAGAAGAAGGGTTCTCTGAGCGTAGCATAGAAGAAGGGTTCTCTGAAACCACAGTTAAAAACAAGATTGCTGAGTGTGAAGAACCTTTATCGGGGTTAAAGAACCTTCTCTAAAGGTTCTTAAATGTGTTTTTTTTTAGCAAAGGCAATGAGTATATGTACACAACATGCACAAAATGCATGTTGAGTCCCTGTAGAAAAGTATTGCCGATAGATTAGGACTCCCCGGGGCAGACAAATGAATATGGACCTCCTGGCACCATGCCTAATGCCAGGCATGGGCTAGAGGAGTACGAAGCCACCCCAGCGTAGAGCTGTGTTGCAGTGCAATCGTGTTCTCTGGAATGATGGATGGTGCTCCAGGAATTTAGGGAGTTGGAGATGAGGTGAGGTGGTGATCATCCAATGTCTTGACCTCACTAGTGTGTAAGTCGCTGAATGCAATTAAATCCTCACAGCAATGCTTCAAAACCTAATGAGCTTCCAAACAACATCAGGATAAACTCTTAATACCCTTGATTTTTGGACGAAACAATGAATGAGCAGATGTCCCATTACTTTTGTCTAATTATTGTATTCTTTGCCTGATTTGTGTGCTTTACTGTATGATCTATCATGGTTCTAAAATGGTTCTATATGTTGTTTAACAGGGTTCTTTGATGCCTTAAGGATAATGATGCTCTTTTTGAGTACTTATTTTTAAGCTCCATCTATAACAGAGGTTCTTCTATGGCACCATGCAAAAAACCCATTGTGAGGGATGCTGTAAGTAATTGACAATGAATGAGCAGATGCAATCAAATTCTTCCAGCAATGCTTCAAAACCTAATGGGCTTCCAAACAACAGCAGGATAAACTCTTAATACCCTTGATTTTTGGACGAAACAATAAATGAGCAGATGGCCCAATACTTTTGTCTAATTAGTGTATTCTTGGCCTGATTGTGTGGCTCTTCTCTATGATGGACAAAGTACTCAAAAAGAGTGTAATTATACTTAAGCATCAAAGAACCCTGTTAAGCAATATGTAGAACCATTTTAGAACCATTATAGATCATATTGTTACTCTTCTATCCCAATTTAACCATGCAAAAAACCCATTGTAAGGGATGCTGTAAGTAATTGACAATGAATGAGCAGTTTCAATCAAATCCTCACAGCAATGCTTCAAAACATAATGGGCTTCCAAACAACACAAGGATAAACTCTTTATACCCTTGATTTTTGGACGAAACAATGAATGAGCAGATACTGAATACTGAATGAATGAGTCCCAATGAATGAGTCCCAATACTTTTGTCAAATTACTGTATTCTTTGCCTGATTTGTGTGTTGTTGATTTATCATGGTTCTAAAATGGTTCTACATGTTGATTAACAGGGTTCTTTGATGCCTTAAGGATAATGATGCCGGTTTTTCAGTACTTTTTTTTTTTTAGCTCCATCTATAACAGAGGTTCTTCTATGGCATCGTGCAAAGAACCCTTTCAACACCACTTTTAAGAGTTTAAGGGCAGAAATGATCAAAAATGCATAATATATATCCTGAATACTGTATAACCCGTGGGATAGAACCTCTGGAGTTGGTTTATATGATTCATTTGTTGTGTTTAAGTGTTCATAACTGGTGATTCCTTGAGTTGTGAGCAATTGATGTAAGTAATTGACCTTCTGAGTGCATCAGTAGAGCGGAAAGTGCAGAACAGATGGATAATCTCCCACAGCTCATTGGAATGGCAGTCACACCTGTGTTTTGTAGACCAGGAACTGCCTGATGCATTGGTATCGTTATGCATGTGCATGCTCAATCCGAGCTGACCAGTGCCATCAAAAATCCCCAAGCATTTAAAAGGTCACACTCACCAGATCACAGGTCAAAAGGCCTGTCCAAGTCATATGTGTGTTTTTGTTTATCTGGCAGTATCAAAATATTTGAGGCTTATTTCATCCAGTCCGTGAAGGTGGACGCAGCATGTGGTCATCATCCTGCCCCTCATCCTGCCCTCTTCTGTACAAATCCCCCCTGTCAGAATCCTCAATCGTTCTCCCAGGCTTGTCCTTTTACTCTAAAGGAAGTCACTCTGCATCTCGTTGGACAGCTGGCTGACTGCCACCTCACTGTGTGTGGATCCAGTGAGGATCAGTACCGTTCTTTGAGGTGTAGCGTCCAGGCCGTGACCTTTGCTGCTGTCTGGACAGTGCCTGCAGGTCTGATGGCTTTCGTGAAGTCCGTTGGAGAGCCGTGTGGAATCGCACTCCTCTTTGTCGTGCTGCAAAGGATGGCATGCATTTTTCCGCGCCGGCTCTGGCTGGCACACACACGGGCACAACGTCCTCTTGCACTTGGCGGCGTCCCTGCACAGGGACTTGCGGAAGTTGGGCTTGAAGCCCAGGTAGACCATCGGGTTGTAAATTGTGGAGGACTTGGCGAACATGGCAGCGAATGCAAATGCCACGGGAGGGACCATGTCCGGATTCACGAAGGCTGCCCACATGGAGACGGCGGCGTACGGACTCCACGCCACCAGGAAGCCTATGCACACGGCCACGGAGAGCTGTGTGGAGTAGAGACAGTTATGAAGAAACGTCCAAGACAAAGACCATAGGAGGCCATAAGAGAACCTGTTTAGGTTCCATAAAGAACCAGGTTTGTCATAGAAATGTGTGAGTGTGAGGAACCTTTAAAAGAAGTAAAGCGTCTTTATCCATTTAAAGGTCCCATCTCTATTACAAATATGGTTCCTTATAGAACCAGAAGTGGTTCTTCTGTGGCCCCACTCAAAGAACCTTTTGTAGTATCTTCATTTTTTAGAGTGTAGGTGGCATGGGGTCTGATTACAGAGAAAGTTGAGACTGTTCAGAACAGTTTGATATGAAGCATGTAGGTATTACATTATATGGAAGTGCCTTATAAAAAAGTCCCTGTAGTAAAGTATTGCCAATAGAATAGGACTACCCAGAGCAGACATATGAACATGGGCCTTTTGGCACCAAGTGTGGGCTATAGAGGGGTATTAAGCCCCCAGCATTGAGGAGCTGTGGAGCAGTGGAAGAGCTGTGTTCTCTGGAATGATGGTGGTGGAGCTCCACCCAGTACTTTTGGGATGAGTTAGGGATGATGAGGTGGGGTGGTGATCATCAAATGATCATCCTGAGATCAGGATGATCATTGGATGGGATCAGGATCAGGATGATCACCTCATCATCCCTAACTCATCCCAAAGTCATCACAAAAGTCCTGGATGGAGCTCCACCACCATCCATCATTTCAGAGAACACAGTTCCTTCATTGCTCCACAGCTCAATGCTGGGGGGCTTTATACCCCTCTACTAGCCCATGCCTGGCATTAGGCTTGGTGCCAAAAGGCCCAATGCTGTAGTCACCGAATGCTAGGCCACATGGGTTCTCATTATAGAGAGAGCTGAGATTGTTCTGAACAGCTGGATATGAAGCATGTGGGTATGATCTGATATGCAGACGTCTTCAAAGGCGTATTTAAGAAAATATGCAAAAATCAAGACACCCCCCCAACATAATTTCCAAACTTGACTTTTGTAAAAATCTAAATTCTGCATGGCATTGTGCCATGAAGGAGCAACAATTATCATTATTTAAATGAAGTCATGCTGAAGTCAAGCCAATCTTGGACTCAGCTGGGAACACTGTTGGGGATTGTGAGGCTCAGCCAGAGACCAGATGAAAAGATACAGATGGAGGGTGGAGGGTGGAGGCGAGACAGAAGGAACACAGGATGTCTATCTGTGGCACTTTAAAAGGGTAAAGAATCGCACCTTGACGATGAGGGTTTGAGCATTGACGATTTTATTCTGCGGGGAGACGTGCTGCTGCACCGCCTGCCGGGACCCCCGTACCGTCATAAGGATGAAGGCGTAGGAGAAGAAGATGATGGTGCAGGGCACGATGTAGCAGAAGAAGAAGAGGCAGACGATGTAGGACATGGCCGGAAGGCTGTGGTTGGGTGCGTACCAGTCGATGCAGCAGGCCGTCCCGTACGGCTCAGAGCCATATTGACCCCAACCGGACAGAGGACCCACTGCGAAAACGGCAGAGTAACACCAGACCCCCAACACCAACAGCAGGGCGTGGGATGAGGAAAACTTATTACCTGTGGAGAAAGAGTGCGGGGGGAGGGGTCAATATGTAAATATTACCAATAACATTTTAATTCACTTACACTTCACAATAAGGATCCAGCACAAAGTACACGTATGAATGGGATACCGTGTGTAGCAACCATGTAGCAGGTGTCCTAATAATTTTGTCCATGTAGTGTATTTTTATACCTTTAAAAGGTCCTTTGAACTTTGAGCTGACTTGTTGAAGTTCACCAGCTGATGCTGGAGTTCAGTGAGCTCTTTAGAACCTTCCATTCTTTCACTAATGTGTGTAATAAAGACAGACAGCTCAATTCAATGATTTCAGAGGTGTGTCCCAATACTTTTGTCCTTTTAGTGTGAATTTAGATGTTATACAACCTCAAGCGTGAGCAGCAACTCACATTCTCCAATGAGAAAGCCATCGTCCCATTCTGTGGAGCTTAGGGCAGCTGATGGCCCGAGAGAACTGGGAGGTTACACAATCTTTCTCTCTGTGTCCACACTGAACCGGACCTTATTTATTTTATTATTTTATGGGGATGTAATTATCATCTCTCTGCCAGGGTTTGAGGTTCAGAGGAGATGGCTCAAGATCATGTGAAGCAAAAGAAAGATTTGCCTCATGCACGGCTTGCTGGCTTGCTTCTGGCTGTGCTGATAAAAAGGATCAGTAGTATTACTATGAATTATGCAGCTGGATTTGACTGCTGGAAGCTCCAGCAGCAGCTCTGTGGTCAGTAAAATTACACTCTTCTAAACAAAGGTGCTTCGAATAGTTCCTTGAGCGATGCCATGGAAGAACCACTATTCTTAGGAGAAGAACTTGATTCCAGGTCTGGGTGGCTATGTTGTGCTACTGGAGCCTGGACATTTCCTGCTGCCCAGGAGATGAGATGCCATGCGTTTTGCTAATAATTTGCATATTTAATTCCTGGTGCTAACGTCCTGGCTAGGTAGTGCTATGTTAGTGTGTAGTGCGACACACAGTAGCTCCAATGCAAATTGGCGGGGTATAAAAAGCAGCCTCCTAATCGGGGGTCCTCTTGCATTTGTCTCCAAAAATACTCCCCTGTTTGCTCAAGGCGGCTGCCGTAAAGCGAGTCACACTCACCGACACCATTGTTACAAATGAGGCACTTTTACAAGGGCATTTTTCAGTATGATAACATCAAACATTTATAAAATGCTTAAAAGCTCTAAATTAACCCACTCATCTTGGACTCGTTAGGGAGCGCCCTCTAGTGTCTGACGAACCTGAAAGGCTTGGTAACCGTCCTCTCTACAGGCTCTCTGGCACTACACCGCTGAGTCCTTGGGCAAGACTCCTAATCACTACTCTGGCCCATATTAACCCACTTATCTTGGACTCACTAGGGAGCGCCCTCTAGTGTCTGACGAACCTGAAAGACCTGGAAACCGTCCTCTCTACAGGCTCTCTGGCACTACACCGCTAAGAGTCCTTGGGCTCTTAGCTCCTAACTCTATTCTGGCCCATATTAACCCACTCATTTTGGACTCACTAGGGAGCGCCCTCTAGTGTCTAACAAATCTGAAAGACTTGGTAAACGTCCTCCCTACAGGCTCTCTGGCACTAGGCCGATAAGAGTCCTTGGGCAAGACTCCCAACACTACATTGGCCCACCTCTGTAATATGAGTACCCTTGTGAGTCGCTCTGGATAAAATGATTAGCTAAATGCCATCAATGTCAATGTAAATATGTTGCCAGGTATTTCATCATGGAAAAACCATTGTACTGTGCATATACAATCATTTACTTTTATTTACTTTTGGTGTTTATCAGTAATAATTACAATTAGGAAGTGTTTTTTTTATTTTTATTTAATTAGCTCGAACCCAACTTTTGCTGGTAGCTGGCTTCAGATGAGCTAAGGTGGTTAGCTGGAAAGCTAGCTCATTAACCAGCTCTCGACCAGCATAGTGCATGTTGCATTTAATTTTAGTCATACTGGTTGACCAGCTTGGTCATGCTTAACCAGCTTGACCTGCTCGAGCTGGCTAAGCTTTTTTTTTCAGCAGGGTATTTCAGTACTGGACAGTACTCGAGCTGAGAACCACTGGTCTACTCTCATCTGTGAAGCCTTTCTAGTGTAGAACACTGCAAACTGCCGATTTCTCTCAGAGCTGAATGCTGATTTGCCATGGCCGGCCAGCTTGAAGGAAATGATGTGCTATCACAACTATTCATAAGGAATTGAATAGTGGGTGTCAGTTCTTTGGAATGGTACCACTCACAAATACGAGTGCACAGGAAATGTGAAATAGCTGTGAGCAGAGCTGCCAGCATCAGACGTGCACATTAGGGGCACATTACATTCATTGAAGTGTCTGGAATTCATTTTACTCACTATTTTCATTCATGAAACTTGTCATTAGTCCATGGACACCCATCTCACAGTGAGATTGGTGTTATCTTACTCAATATTGAATAAGAGACGGGAATGACTTCCCTGAGGGTTGGGTAAAACATCTTCTACAGCAATTCAAAGCATATTTGCCTTATTCGAGCATTATTAATGTTAAAATGTCACAGTTATAAAGTGCCATGACGTCCTCACTTGTTTCTCACAGTTTGAGTTGTCTTTTGTATTTCCTTTTGCTTTTAAAGAACCACTGAGGAACCTTTGTAAAGCTTGAAGACTTGAACATGCCAACATAGACCATAACTACAACATGTAAAGATCACCATGACTCAGACTTGACTTGACTTGACGACTACTACCATAGTCTTGGTTTTGACTTGAACTTGACTACTACCATCGTCTTGGTCTTGACTCTGCCTCAACTATTACCACAGTCTTGGCCTAGACTCAGACTCAACCACAACAAAGTCTGAGACTTGATCACTACAAAGGTTTGGTTCAGACTCAGACTCGACTAACACAAAGTCTCAGTCTTGACTTAGACTTGACTACAACAATGTCTTGGCATTGGACTTTGACCTGACTACTACTATAGCTTTGGTCTTGACTTGGACTCAGCATTTACTAAGTCTTGGCCTTCACTCAGACTTGACCACAAGAACGTCTGAGACTTGACTACTACAAAGTCTTGGCCTGGACAAAAACTTTGTAGTAAAGTCTCAGTCTTTACTTACACTCAACTACTACAAAGTTAGGGTATTGAATTAGACTTTACTACTAGAATAGTCTTGGTCTTGACTCAGACCTGACTACTACAAAATCTTGGCCTTGCCTCAGACTCGACTACTACAAAGTCTAGGTATTAAATCAGATTTCACTACAAATATGTATTTTAAATTGGATTTGCGTACCATAGTCTTGGTCTTGACTTGGATTTGACTGCTACAATTTCTTCACCTTGACTTTGGCCAGACTACTACAAAGCTTTGGTCTTAACTCGGACTCGACTACACAAAGTCTCAGTCTTGACTTAGACTTGACTACACCAATGTCTTGGCCTTGGACTTGACAACAACCCCAAGTATTGGTCTTGATTCAGACTTTACTACAAGGCCTTGGTCTTGGCTTAGACTAGACTACTTCTCAAATCAGACGACTTGTGTCCAGGTCTTGGTCTTGACTCATTTCTAATGGTCTTAACTACAACATGACTCAAGTATCTATTAAATCTGATTTAAAGCTGTCTGCAAATTCCAAGCCATGTTTCAGACAATTACTAACAAAATCCATGTCATGGTGACAAAATGACTTGTTAACATCAACCAAGTATTACCATGGTTGGTTGGATCATGCTAAAGCCTTAAAGAATCTACGCCACAACAGCAGCTTACACACAAACATACCAGCACCAGTTCTTTCGAGCAGCACATGGACTATTTTTATATACTATATAAACAGGAAGGGCCTTTATTTAGCAAATTATGCAAATTTGAGTTTTCACCAGTTACATTTGGAAGTGAATCAAAGCTCGAAAGAGGGAAAGATCCTTTCCACAGCACTTCAAAGCCTCCTCACTCTGATTTACAGTTCCTGTTTCTCCTCATAGCTTTGTCTGGAAGGAGATCCTGGATGGCATGAATTGGCTTGCATCAAACTTACACATACTTTCCATATGAATGGAATATATTATATCAACACAATTACTGCCAGCAGTGTCTGTGTGCTATCCTTTATTCATGTGGAAATTACAGTGTGTGTTTGTTCTGAGGAATGTATTCATATTTACATTCCCAACAATATGCAATATGTGATATTTCTCAGAGAGAAACACCAATCTCTCGCTCGCTTTCTCACTTTCCTGTCTTGAACCATTTCCTTTTGCTTTAAAAGAACCAGTGAATAACATTTTTTAAGCTTGAGGACTTGAACCTATCAATATAGACCAGCAATAAATGTTTAAAGATCATTATTAACCTCTTATGTAATCATTATGATATTAGTTATGCCATTAAAGCCACAGTATGTAGCATTTTTGCATTAAAGGAGCAATAAGGAAAATTGTGTCACTGTTGTTGCTACTCTGGGCTCACTATGCTACTAACTGCAGTGTGCTACCTTTGGGAAAGTGGGCAGCATAATGCTTGCGAGAGCCATGTTATGCTGCGTAACTCTACAGCTTCAGTCCACATGTTTTTTTTTGTTTTTCTCTCTCTCAGCTCGTCCAGAAAAGCATGTCCTTTAGTGGTGGATCAAAGCATGAATTATACTTCCTAACTGTAGAGGGAGCCTAGGAGCAAGAAAAGCTAATTTTCCATAGTGTTGCTCTAAATGTAGATGTCATTTATTTGTAACCGTGTTGGTATTATCTAAATGATATTTCAGTTTCATTGATTTGTAGATTAGAATTCCTGAACTGAATGTTAATTTAGTTCATTATTTAGTAATGTGTAGTTATGCCCTAATGTAATTATACTTTAATAAGTATCTAATGTAATTTAAACATATTTCAGAATGATAATAATAATAATAACTGAATGTTCTGGATGAGTTTAATACTTTTACTCCACTACATTGTTTGTTTATGTGCTTCATCGTTACTCGCTACAATTATAAAAACGCTACGAATCATTTATCACCTCCAGAGCACTAGATGGCGCCGTCACCAGGTTCAATGAAGCCGCCTCAACATTGAGCAGAACAGGCGATCGAGCCGTGAGCTCCACTGCTGCAGTGAGAACCTCCTCCATCTTCACCTCCTGCAAATACTCGTATGTGTCGGAATGGCCTGAGCTCTTTCAGCTGTGGTTGAGTTTACAGAGAGTGAAGCTCAGGGGTTTGAGCTGCTCCTCACTGGTTTTACAGGTGAAACTCTTGTATGTGGTGGGTTGAGTCAGGTCTGCTCAGCTCTCTCTCTCTTCTGGGCGAGTTTGTTTAGAGAGTGAACTGAAGACAGGCCTTAAGTCTGAGCATCTGAACTAATATAAACAATGATACCCAAACTTTTGACTGCTTCTCTAAGAACTACAGAACACAGTACTGTACTTTTACTTTCAGTACTTAAGCAGTACTTTTTAGAATACTAAACTACTTGCAGTACTTAAGTACAGAAATGTTGAGTACTTCAGTACTTGCAGTTAAGTCTGGAGCTTAAAGAGCTTCTGCTTCTATTCAGGTCACTTTTTTGATCGAGCTCCTGTACTTTTACTCAAGTCTGGGGCTCCAGTACTTTCTACACGTCTGGTTAAACCCCACCGTCTGTCAGCCCGGTTAGAACAAAATGGGAAGATCCAAGAAACGTATAAAACTGACTGAATTAGTAGTAATATCATATAATGTCTTAAGGTTGTGAATGAATAGGAACTTTTGATTCCAGTGTTGGTGCATTGGAGCGACACCAGCGCCAGGTTCTGGAGCCCCAGTGGCCTAATGGGTAAGGCACTAGCCTCCTAAGCCAGGGATTGTGTGGGCCCATAACCCAGAGTTATGACCCAGTACTTATTGTAGAGTGTAGTGTCAGTGGAGTATTGGGTCTCCATACTGATGTCTGTGTTTAGTAGCTCCGGGCTATAGATGATGGGTTTTGGGCCACTGTTGGGCCCTTGAGCAAGGTGACCTTCACCCTCTCTGCTCCCCCAGATGCTGGAGTTGGCTGCTCACTGCCCCTAGGTCACTGTGTGTGTGTTCACTACCACAGATGGGTCAAATGTGGAGGACACCTTTCGCTGTATATATTACAGTGACAGATACATGCACCTTTACCTTTTGGGCTCTAACTGATATAAACTAGCTAAGGGTTTTTTCGGAGTGAACAGTGAAGCTCTTCTGGAAGTCGCTCAGGAGAAGAGCGTCTGTTAAACGGCTTTAATAGAAAAGTACACCAGAGTGCTTCAAGTCAGTCAAGTCAATTCTGAACAAAATCGCGGAGTAATCGCTGCTGTCAGCTCATATCCAGAGCTGCGCTGTCCGGCTTTAAGCAGCTGGTGTGATTAAATCTTACAGAGCTTTTTTTCCTCGCTCTGATGGACAGATCAGACCCGCTGGCAGTTATTTATTACGAGCCTTTCCCACAACAAACCAGCAGTGCATATCAATGCATTTCGGTCTCCAGTTAGCCTTACTCAAAGCAACACTGCTCTGAGCTCGACACCCTGCTGTGTGCACTATGTACCTCTGGCGAAGTGGGCGGGGAAATACCTGAGTCATATTCACATAAAGTACTGCAAGACTACTCTACCGCCTCAGTCCACATGCTTCTTTCACTGTTAGTGACGGTTCTGTACTTCTCTCAGCTTGTCTGGAAATGCAGGTAAGCATGTTTTCTCGCGTCAGGTTTCTTGCTTTTAAAGGGTGGCTCAAAGTGTGAATTCCCCACTTCCCACTTTCCAACTGCAGGGGGAGCCCAGGAGCAAACAAATGCTAAAGATGCATCCCAATTGTGTACTAATTACTAATGCTAACTAGTTTTTGAGAATGAAGTATGTAGTATAGATAAAAGGGTCAAAGTTGAGTATACTCAAATATTAGAGATGCATAATAAGATGATGGACACTATTATCCCACAATGCAATGCGAAACTGAAAGGGAGGAGCTACTCTCATCTAGAACAACTTTTAGAAAAAATGGCGGATAATGGATTAGTACATTAATGCTTTATGTTGCAGCACTATTATATATATATATATATATATATATATAATATAGTGTACATCTTAAAGTAGTCATGTGTGGTATGTAATTGCAATTGGGACACAGCCTAATTCTCCGTAATGCTGCTTTAAGAATATTAGCAAATATTACATAAGTGCATAAATGAGTAAATATGTTTATATAGATCATACCTGTCATGCAGAAACCTTGAATTTCATGTTTGTAGAAAATGGGTTAGTACATTAATGTTTTGTGTACCGACCTGCCAAACCTACACTATTAAGATATTACCTGCACTATTTTATTTATTTATATGTGTGTGTGTGTGTGTGTGTGTGTGTGTGTGTGTGTGTGTGTGTGTGTGTGCATTCTTTTATGGTATTGTGCTGCAGCCTAATTCTCCATAATGCTGCTTTAAGAATATTAGCAAATAATATTACATATCCCATACAAGTCCCAATTGCATACTAATTACTAATACTAACTATTTTTTTTAATTAAGTATGTAGTATAGATAAAAGGGTCAAAGTTGAGTATACTCAAATATTCAAGATACGTAATAAGATTATGGACACCATTATCCCGAAGTGCAGTGTGAAACAATGTGTTTGAATATATATATATATATATATATATATATTCAAACACATTGTTTTGCACTGCACTTATATATATACATATATATATATATATATTAAATATACTTATAAATATATCATAGTTGTCATGCAGATACCTTGAATATCTTAAAATGTCAACTACAGGAGAAAGAATTTCTATTTCTATTCATCATGAAATGTGATTCCTCATTCATCATAGAAATACATGGTTCTCCATGTCAGCGTTGATATATCTGACCAACCATACCAGAATACCTGAATAAGGATTTACATAATTTCTACAGTAATGAAACTATATTAGTTATAGCTATAATAATAACAAATTCAGATCTGGTGGTGTCATATTTTATATTATATGGAAATAATGAACACATTTGACTGATAAACTGAATGCATGATTGTGTTTATTTTCTTGGTCTGAGGCAAAGCCTGGGGCAGGGTGAGTGTTCCTGCTGAGACAGATAGAGAGATGCTTATCGCTTTAGCTCCTCGGTACACACCTCTGGCACACACCGGGGACAAGCGATAGGAGCTAAACACCCCCTCTGAGACATTGACAGGAGGTGGAGACTCCAAGGAGAAAAGAGTGCCAGACTGTGGAGGTTCTGCCCACTGATTCGTTCAATCCAAATATAGTCATGTGGAAAAAATAACACCCCAACAAAACCTTTTGTCTTTTTGAACGTATTTAAAGATCTGGACGTTTGAACATCAGCTGCAGATGATCAGAACATGGTTGTTGTGGATAATTCTGGAGGAGTCTTGGTGTCTTATTGAAACCTGAGATGTTTAGTCTGGTCTGCTCTATATGGTTGAAGTGAGGGGTGAAGATCATCACCATGATCGCCAGATCCAGAGAGCTCTCTGAGGCCTTCAGAAAGAGGGTTGGAGATGCAGAGGAGTCTGGAAACGGGTTCAGCAGTTCAGTTGCATTCAGCATCTTAACGAGGATAATCAATATTCTGGGTTCTTGGTGGGTTACTTAAAAAATTATCGTTGGGCTAACATCATTTTTTTAAGCTTTAGGCTAAAAAACCAAACTTTCATTTTTCAATCATCATTAAATATTACACAAACTTTAGGCAAAAGGGTTATGTAGACACCCCTTAATCGGAGATAATCGGCCTTAAGGCCTTAATTAATTAACGCAATAAAATAATTATCAGCATAAAGTAATTCTGTCATCCTTTAATTTCTATTAAATATAAAAGTGGGCTTTAATGGAGCCCAGATTGGCTCGGTGGTCTAATGCGCTACCAATATGACTCAGGAGTCGTGAGTTTGAATCCTGAGTCCTGCCTTTTTGCCATCAACGTCCGAGAGAGCACATCCAGGTGGGCAGATGACGCGCTCTCCCCCAATCACGTTCACCGAAAGTGATGTTGTACCCCAGTGGCAGAGTTGGGGACCTGGTACATTCAGATCGATGTTTCTGTACATTAAGATCGGTGGTTCTTTGAGTGATGCCACTTTTCAATAAGTCCAATAAGGAAGCATGCTTCCATGGGTGAAGACCCATTGCATCACGTGAATGGTTCTTTAGGCCATTGAAAGGTTCTACACACTCACAAAAGTGGTTCTCCTATGGCATCCTTCAATGAACCACCTGAATTTACCACACACCTCAAATTATCTAGGCCCCATGTGCAAGGTACAGGCCCAGTTCAGCCCCTCCTGGTCCCATCACTGACCTTGGTTGGCGTCCATATGTCCATGGTACCCATGGACCAACCTTTCTGGCTGCCAGTTGGGCCAACCCTTACAGTGTATAATGTGAGGTGTGTGTTGCTTTAGTGGTCTTCTTCTCTAAAGACCAACAAGACATTAATTCTTTATGTGTAAAACCACCTGACTCAGTCCTAATCTCACCTTAGCAACCAGAATATTAGATTTGGCCTTTTTTATATTTTCTAAGACATTTACAAAGAGATAAACACACACACACACACACACACATATATAATCTCACCCAGTATAAACTGCCAGTTAATTAATGGAGTAGCACATTTGCAGCAATGTCCTGCTGTGGCAGCTCAGGTCTCAGATGTAAAACTTTAGAGCTATTTTGAGCTCCATCCTTCTTAAACGAGTCCGTTTGAGCGCCTCATGATGTGCAGTGCGAGAGTATGAGCAAGGAGTCCACAAAAGCACTACAGAGAAAGGCTATTAGCATAAATCCATAGTGTTTGCCTTAATAAGCAAATTGCTATTATCGCTGTTGCCAACTGATCATTAACAACAACATTAGCTTTCAGTGGAGCAGTGCTGTGCTGGGCGCTGTGGCCCGGTTTCGTTTGACCGCCTCATAATTATTTATGCTCATTACCATATCAAACATGACTGCAGGGAAAGGGGTTCTGAACTTTCTCTCTTTTCTCTTTCTTGATCTCTCTTTTGATTGTTCATGATTATAGAGTGTACTGTGTGTTGTATCAACATCGTAACCATGGTGAAACTTGGTTCCTTCCAGCTGAGAACCCTTAAGGTGTTCTAGGCTTTCATAGAATCATCATGTTGGTTGTGTTCAAGCTCTGGAAGTACTGCGAATCTAGTGTACCAGATGAAATGGCCATGTGGGGCCTATATGGGTGGGCCCAACTGGCAACCCAGAAAGATTTGTCCATGGGTTCCACCATGCCCACCAGGGTCCCAACAAGGAGGGGTTGAACAGTTGGGTTGTACCCTGAACATGGGACCTAGATGGGACCCATGTGGGGCCTGTAGGGGTGGGCCCAACTGGCAACCAGAAAGGTTTGTCCATGGGTTCCATTGACATATGGATGCCCACCAGGGTTCCAACAAGGAGGGTTGAACAGTTGGGTTGTACCCTGCACATGGGGCCAAGATGGGACCCATGTGGTGCCTGTAGGGGTGGGCCCAACTGGCAACCAGAAAGGTTTGTCCATGGGTTCCACCATGCCCACCAGGGTCCCAACAAGGAGGGGTTGAACAGTTGGGTTGTACCCTGCACATGAGGCCAAGATGGGACCCCTGTGGGGCCTGTAGGGGTGGGCCCAACTGGCAACCAGAAAGGTTTGTCCATGGGTTCCACCATGCCCACCAGGGTCCCAACAAGGAGTGGTTGAACAGTTGGGTTGTACCCTGCACATGAGGCCAAGATGGGACCCCTGTGGGGCCTGTAGGGGTGGGCCCAACTGGCAACCAGAAAGGTTTGTCCATGGGTTCCACCATGCCCACCAGGGTCCCAACAAGGAGGGGTTGAACAGTTGGGTTGTACCCTGCACATGGGGCCATGTATGATTGGGTTTGGTGGGTTGTAGCAATTGGGCCTATTTGGGAAGCCTGACTGGGTCCCAGTAAAGCCCACTCAGAGCTCATGCCCACCTGGAACCCATCTACCCACATTTTTGGTTGGAAATAAAAAGGTTAAGATGGAACGTAGCTTACATACACTATGTCCAAATGTTTATGAACACACCCAAAGCCAGCCCTGAGTTCTCTTTACAGAAGAAGCCTGAGAAGCCTCACCTCTGCTCCACTGGACTGTCCTCTCTTCTCCATCCACTCTAATTTCACAGATGGTCCAGACACTCATACCTATATTCTAATACTACAGAAATATACAGGATTAATTCATTGCTGTTACGCAAAACCCTTGCATCTCCATTTTTTTAATTGTATTTCGCTATTTGGACCAATAGCATATTGAGTAATGTTGACTAATGTTGCCACTTAGTTTCACCAGTTCAGTTGAGTTAAATCAGTCAATCCTGTGATCTGAGGAAATGGTTTCCAAACTCTGACAGAAGAACCAGGTTCACCAGCTGTCTGGACAAACTGCATCTTTACCACCAGTTTCTTATTTTAATTAGGTCAGTTTTAGTTTTTGCTATATTTTAAACGATTTTGCAGATGATAAACCTTTATTTATACTCATGGTTGAGTTAGTCTGTGATAATAAAAAAAACACTATGATTTTAGGACATTTAAAAGTGTGTACGTTTATACTTCTACTTAAGTAAAAATAGTAAAATAACAATTACATCAACTTTAACTCAAGTATTTGAACTGGAAAAGACGTTGGGACTTGTGTACTCCTGCCACCTCTGTGCATTTGACTGGCTGCTGTCGCTCAACCAGCAGTGCAGCTCATTCCTCCCACTTTACCTGACGTCTCACTTTTGCTGACCGTACTCAACGTACAGTAGATCAGCAAAGTGGCAAAACATCGGTTCAAGCCTAGAAAACACCTCACAGTTTCTACCAAGTCCCATCTTTAGTGCTGAAGGCTCTGATACTGGTCTAGGGCCCTCTAATATCCAGGACCCTTGGGGACATGCCCAGTTGACCCAGTTGATAATCTGTCCCTAAACTTAGCA